>NW_010127349.1:0-12282 GCF_000699245.1 Pterocles gutturalis | reverse complement strand
TGCTGTAAACTGTCCATCATTAATGACCACTGATGTAGAAAGAACTATAAAGAGGGCACACGAACAGGTGGAGTGCTGGTAGAGATTACAGCACAGCTCATTAGCTTTCCTCGGGCTTTCTGTGTGGATGCAAAGCAAGGGTGCAGAAGTACTGTCTGTTGCCACTGCATGTTATCAATGTGTTTAATCAGTTGGAACTGATCAGTAGAAGGTGGAAAGCAGTAGGAGCAGGAAGTCTTCAGTGGTGGACCTGAGGGCATCTTTGAAAGGACTCATCAATACTACCTTAAATAGGGCACAGATCAAAAATGTATAGAGTTGAAGCTTGTAAACCCCAGAATTTTAGTACAGTTGTATAAAAATCAGACAATTTATCATGGAAAATTGATCCAACCAGGAAATCTTAATTTCTCAGAAAAAAAAAATAAATCTGACTTAAAGCTACATAAAATGCAACATATGTAGCCCAGCAGAATATACAATGAAAAGGGATTTATTGACATTGGACTGAACCAATATATCTGACATTTTTCAAAATTTGAATGTGCCTACCACAACACCTTAATTCAGTTTTACTCTTTGCTCGCAGGCTCTGGTCCTATCATCATCCACACTTTCCGCAGTCCCACCTGTGACAAAACCTACAGAGCAATTAGTTTATGCAGGGGTGTTAGGGATAAGCCTCTGTGCCTGCCATGCTGCACCGCTCTCCAACACTAGCCCAATAATCCCTGTCTATCCACACACACCTTCCTGCGCCAGCAAGTGAAAGATACTTTGACAAAGCTACAAGACCACTTGTGCTGATGCACAGCAGCATGCTCATTATTTTACATGATGGACTAGAATGCCAAAAAGCAAACTAAATTGACCTTCCTCAGGGCACTGATACAGGCCCATAGGATCCCACAGCAAGACCAGAGAAGGCCCATGTACTCCCATCTCCATCTGCTAGGAGCTAGGACAGAAGCGTAGTGGCCTCTGCAGGCCACCACAGGCTGCCTGACAATGTTGGTTGAGATTTATAAAGCTCAAAGACTGTACCTTCACGCATTCACTGCACACAGAAAATGTGCTTCCACAATGCCATGCTTCACCAGATAGATGTAGTACTGTTTAGCAGAGAGGGTGGGTAAAGCAGCTGGGCATCTACCACAGCTTCTTCATCTGCCTCTGCCTGGTATAGGAGGAGGGGAAGAGTATAGGAAATGGTCACCTCTGATGAGGTCTCCCCACAAAACACTCACCCACAGGGAACAAGACAAAGTTTAGGCCTTCTTATCAGGTTTTTGTCACCCTTGCTGCAAAGGAAATGTGTATGAAAACATGCCTGATGTTTGTGCAAGTTGGACATGACAGACAACCGCACTGCAGAAGGAAGAGCCACCTTGATTACCATCAGTCTCTCATAAGCCACTCCAACTGATGGTATAGCCACGTACAGAGTGCATTCCCAAATAACAGCCAGCTACCTTACAGCTTGTATTGCCATCCACTGAGCGTACAACTTGCATCTGCAGCAGCAGCACTAAGGTGAACAAATCTCCCAGGCCCAATGATGTATCCATTTATTCCCCTGCATGCAGGCGCAACACTTCCAGCACAAAAGAAACAAAGCATAAGAGAAATCAATAAGGTGGTGCACTGGAAAGTCTAGCTCTAGTTGATATAGTATCAATGTATTTCACATTAAAAAATTTCATGATAGGAAGATGATCAGGAAGGTAATGCAAAGAAAAAATAAAAAGGAAAGACTGAGGAGGCTGTGATGGTTGAGAGCTTCAAAATTTAGCAAACATTCCAGTGAACGAGTGATACAAAACCCATATAAACCCATGGGCCTTGATCAGAAGAATTTAGCTTTGGGTTTATATTACCCGTATGCCATCCAGGTTGGGGTGACTGGTTATGACACTGGGATGCAAAGGAGAGACTCAGTGTTTAGGTGCTAGCAGAAACTGCCAGTGTCAAGAAACAGATGTTAAGGGAGCTCTGAAGAGAAGATGCGACCTTGGTTTGGTCTCGAGGAACATCCACAATCTGACTGAGAATCGCAAGTTGAAGAGCACATATAGTAGTGTGGGTAGCCTGAAGGCCAAGAGACCTAGATAGCACGTTGGTAGCATAAGGCAAACCACATCACCTATTAAGAAATACTTAAGGAATTAGTGCAGATTCCTCTTATTTTCTGCAAAAGAGGCAGAGATGGCTCAAGTCAGTGTATCTGTGTTTACTCCCTCTTCTATGTCTATAAACAGAGGTTAGCACCATTCCTAGGCTTCCTTTTGCCTCTCAGAGACAGTAACAATGGTCTCAATGGCTGGCGCATACCAAAACAAAATTACTGACCCTCACTTTTGAATTATATGCTACACCACACCTATATAAATAGAGCTCCAAACAACAGCAATACTGATTTTGGATAAATCACAAAAGGATTATAAAGATATGCAGTCTAAACATATGATTAAGTTGAGAAATTTTACATGATCCAGTGCGTGCCTCTGATAATGAAAGGTGAGATCAATGCCCATTTTTGCTTGCCCCTCATTTTAATAAGCTGCCAAGGCTCAGCGTAACACTAACTCTACACAAGTATTTTGGCATGTAATATAGAGGCTAACACAAACATGTTTGGAAACTATTCGTTGAAGTAAGATGAATCAAACATAATTTCTAAATCACCATCAACAATTGTCCAGTATGTTTTAACATTTTCCCATTATTTTTAAGTGCCAAGGAATCTCTTACAATTCAGTAGAGTTGGCAGCATATTAATCTCCTGCCCTTATGATATTTAATAGCTTTTTCTCATTACAGTTACAATCCATTCACACAACTGTTTCCCCAAGTATTGTCCCTCCAGAAATTCCTATTCCAGAAGGTCCTATTACACCTTACTCTTTGGTTTCTGTCTGAAGGTCCAGCTTTGTAAAGCTTGAGAGGAGTTGGACCCAAGTTTGGAATTCTGCCTTAGGTTCATCCCTCACACCTGAATATCTGAGGAATGAAGTCCATGTCTGGTGTTTTACGATTTAACAGACTGAACTGTAGTGCTTGCTTTCTTCCAGATCTCAGAAAGATCTGTTTACTCAGTTTTATACTTTATGAACTATAAATTGTTCACGTTCTAAATTTTCTTTGCTAGCTATATTACATTTTTAAAACAAGTTTTCCACCACAACAAATACCGGTGTCTTAATAAAAGACATCTTGCTTTTCCTAATTGCTCTACTGCAATTTTAATTCTGCCAGAGAGGATTCCCAGTAGACCTTCAGAGGCATTTTTTGTGATCTGCTGGCAGTGCTCTAATGCTCTTCATGACAAAATCACTGTAGTTTTTATCATGTTTCAGGCAATTTATAAAATTCTACAAGCCTACTATGTGACAATTTAAAATAATATTTTACAAGAATAATCTATAAATGTGTAAAAAGTACAGTATGTACTTTGAAAAGATCACAGAGAAGCTTTCCATTAAAGAAATCAATACAATCACAAACGGATCCTGAAGTCATATTACCATTTTAATTGGCTGGCACAGCCTTCTCACAATTCCACCTCAATGGTGACATTAATTGCAACTGTGAGAGAGCAAGGCTGTGCTAACATAAACAGGAAAATAATTATTACGCATTGACTGGCTATCTTTATTACTACCCAAACATATGAAAGTTATTACATTAAATATCTAACACCGTTTTCTACTCAATAGATTCACCTCTTTCTTCAAGTGATTCTGACTTTCTGTTCTCCAGAATGTGATATTAAAATCATTAAACCCAAGTACTCCAAGCTGGAGTTTAGAAAATAGAGAAAAAAGTAAAGCAAAAAAGCCCCACTTCAAAGCCACTGTATTGAGAAGCATTAAGACTGGCTGCTAAAGAGTGATGAACTTCTTTGCTCTCTTCCCAGAGAGATGTCAGGGCAGCTGCCATACTAGTGAGCCACAGAAGTTGCTGAAAGCAGAAGAAGATGAAGACTACCTGTCCCCACTCCCCATTCTTGGCTCCTTGAAAATGCCAGCCTTGTTCCTTCTACTCTTGCTCTTTCGCCCAATATTTTATTTTTTTTAATAATGCCTTATCACAGTCTCTCTCTCAAGCTCATGTCTGCATGAATCTTTTTACTTTCATCTCTAGCCTTTACACATTCTTACCAACTTAACGTTGCCTCTCACTGTCATGTTCTATGTGTGAGTTCCCGCTACACATCACCGGCTCTCAGCTTTTGTCAATAGCCACGGCCTCACTGCTCACCACCATCCCAAGCTCCTCTAACATGCAAAAAGCTCACTTCCTGGACTACCGCTCCTATAACCACAGCTCAAAGTTGCCAAACTCACTTGCCAAACTAGTCACTTGCCAATAAATGACTCTCTGTAGGCATGTGGTAATCACATTGAATTTTCCCCACTGACAGAGAAGTGTTGGCAAATCAGAGAACTTATCTGCTGCGCAAACAAGGACAAGCACAGGCATAATCAGGACATTTTAGGGAAAAGTATGATCAGGCATTTCTCTAGTTAAGAGGAACAAAATGTAGAAGCTGTACCTCCTCCTCCTGAGATGCAGAACATCCAAGACAGAAATCCAGAACTGAAGTCAAATTAGTCCAGCTTTGCACTGTGAAATACACCCTTCTCATGGTTAACTTATTTCTGGTTTGGGCTGTTTCTGAGACTACACTCTCATTAACATGACCAGTGTTTTGTCAGTGGTCTGCACTGGTGAAAGACTTCTTTGTTTAAACGTTACTCTCTCATTTGAAAAACAAAACAAAACAAAAACAAAAACAAAAACACCAAATAAAACACCAAAACCCAACAATCCAGAAAACAATTAAGCAGATATGCTGATCCATATAGTTGATGTTTTTAATGTAGACTAGCTAAAATAAATTTAACTTCACAATACCTATTTCTATTTGCAATGCCATTTTCTAATTACTATATTTTAAAGCCAAAACCAAAATCTTCTTAGTGAATTAGTCACCAGAGACGGTTACCAAGCTCCAAGAATATAGAAACATACAGACATTGTCAGAAAAGCTAAGCAGTTCATTAAAATTCAATGTATGTTCAGAAACGTCTCAGATACTTTACGCATTCCTGAATGTACATAATATGTCATGACATTAAACTAAAAAAATAGGTCATTAATTTTTTTTATCTTGCAATACTCTTAACATCAAATCAAATTCAGAAAGTTTAAGCCTGACAGAGCAAAAACATAGTCACTAACATTACAGCAAGAAAAAAAAGGAGAAAGGGAAACATTCTTAATAAAAATATCACAGCTTTTTGTAGAAGTGGAACTTTTATCCACTGAGCTACATTATTTTATTGGTAGACGAGTATTATGAAAGTGTTTAATTAACTATTGGCAGAGGAAAACATAACTGAAATCCCAGTAAATATTAAAAGAACCAAACTGCAGTTGCATCTTAGCACATATATGGGACTTTAAAAAGTCGTTGTCACCGGAATTCAAACAGCATTATATAATACACTATACATAAATTACTGTACAATCATTAATAACATTTTTTTTTTACATAAAGTTATGGAGACTAGCCATTTGCCTTTCTATAATCTGTGTATCATATTCATGGCGCCCTTACCGAATTTATACATATGTTCAAAAGTTCTTTGAAAGTGTATTTTTCTCTGTACTGTGTTTACTTACATATTTCAGCATAATTTGGGTGCACGTGCACAGTTAAATTGAGTTTCATGTAGAAAAACTCAAGTTAATACTAGAAGACCTCTATCTGGCATGGGAAGCAGTACCCTGGGCTGGGGTGATACTTCACCTACCCGAGTTTCAAGACTTTTGCTGTGTAGAAACACTGCTACACTTCCTTGGTGACATTTTGTTTGTAAAGATCAGGTCACTGTCCACAACGCAGAGGAAAACTCACTTAAAACTAGCAGGGGTCATTCAGATTTCTCCTATTCAATAGAGAGGAACTGAGGCTGGAACAGATTAAGTGAATGGCCACTAGGATGATGTGGGGAGTGAGAGCCTGTCTCCTGAGATAATATAGCGTGCAGTACAATAATAAATGGTGATATCAATAAGCATTCTGGGGCTTAGCCCCAAGGAGAGAGAAAAGACATTTACATTTAAAGGACCACCCACTGCTTATTCCAGGGAACATTTTTTGTTTCATTCCTCCATTTCACGAGTACATGAAAGGCTGAATCAATCAAATCTGTGCAGAGTTATATTATTGATTAAACTTTGGTTTCAGTACAGAACTCTGCTTGAAGAAACCTGACCTCTTAATGAAGTTTAGCCATAACCCTCAAAACAAAAAAAAAGTCTTTATTCTCCCTTTTTATTGTTTATAACCAGCATCAAATTGCATACATGAAGTAATAACAGACACAGGTTGCTGCTTACCTTGTTACAAAATTGTACTGCCCCAGACCTCTACTCGTGCCTGAAATTTACTTCTTATAATCCAAACAGGGAAATGCAGTGTGAGGTTCATTAACAGCTATGCAATCAGTAAAGTCTTGCCACACGGGCAGCTGACACTGGGGGCCATCGCAAAAGTTCAGCAAGTACTGTGCACACAGCAGTGCTCTGAGACGTCTGAGAAAACAAATCCTTCTGAAAGGTCTGGGCGTTGCCAAGCAGCAGCCTTACAAGAAACTCTTGAAAACTTTTATGTTGATTCCACAGACCGTAAAGAGAGAAGGATTCTAACTGAAATGATGCTTCAGCACACAGACACTATTTGGTCTGAGCTGGTGAAGATATTGTAGGATGAGGGCATCAGTTCTGTAAATTCTCAGGGAAAGTCCTCTCCTTGAAGGCCTTATTCCATCAGATTCTACAGAGAGATGGAAGAACCTGTCCAAAAGGAGACAAACATTGAGGAATGGCAGAGAAAAAATGTGGCGACTTTTTCCGCAGGACTTTTGATGACTTCTTCTCCCCCAAGCCACCTCACTGTCTGAATTTAGGATAACAACATAACTTTTTCACATTGAGAAAATAGAAGGAGTTAGCTGACAAACACTCTTTATTTTGTCTGTGGACAGCTTTGTCTCACACAAATACCAAAATATTTCTGATAGCTGTTCATTGTCATTCACGTGAAGGAAAAATGATCATCGTCTTCATTACAACTTTCAAAACAGCAATGAAGCTGCATAAGGAGTATTTGAAAATGCATTAAAAATGCAAATATATTTTAAAATGTGCATTAAACTGAAACTGTTTGAATTCTGACGTATTTTTTTCTATAATGCTACCATCAATTCAGAAGATTTCTTTCTGCCAAGAAACAAGAAGAAAGGAAAATTAATATCTACTTTCACCTATTGTATAGTTAATATACTGCTAAAGAAAGGTCTTCATTTAATCTTCTATAACAAGGTCTAGATGAGTTTTTTTTCTTCTCCCAATAGTGTTTCAAAATTACAGGAGATATTTTAAATGTTTTTCAAAGTCGCTTACATGGAAATGTCCCTGAAAAATGGTTACCTCTACATTCTTCAGTTGAAAATAAAAGAATACTTTGTAGCTATTAGAAATCAATTTCTTCCTTGGTTGAGGACTGCCCGGTGCCTATTTTTAAGTACAGTGCGGGTAGGGAGGAAATAAGGATGATGGAGAAACAGCTTTAGTGGCTGAATATTGTACGTATTTCCACAAAAGATCAATAAAATAAAATAAATCAATTTAGTATATACTGGATTACATGACATAACCATTTGCTGATGTGTCAGTTGAGACAAATAATTGATAATTTAATTATTTGGCGATAACTGCGATTTGTATAAATATGGAACACTGAAAAGCAAAAAATGGAATCAGATTTAATTCAGTCATCATACCAGCTCTCAAACACCTGACTTAACTTTTTTTTTTCAGGAAAAGTATTATTTGAATCTGGGTCAATCAATTTTTCATTGAAAAGAAGAGAAATTCTAAAGAATACCTAAGCACTGAGTAATCTGACAGATGCTTAGATATAGACTACTAATGTGAGGGATTTTCTCAGAGATTCAACAGAGTGTATTTGCTCGGGCATCTGGAAACAATCTCATACTCTATCGTTAAATCATGTTTCTCATAATACTATAAACTTTCTGCAAATTATTATGTAAAATGCAATAACAGATAGGTTGTCTGTGTGACAGTGCATCTGTATAATCCAAAGAAATTTACCAGACTCCAGACTAAGATTAATTTTATTTACATTGCATGTGTGAAGCATTTTATGAATGTATTTTTAAAAGACTTATTTCTCGATTAGCTTGTGGACAGTATCCAGCTCGTCTGTCTCTGACAGGAAGGAACTGGCCGTGATATTTATTCCTTTCTGTCTGATATTTCTGAGTTATGCATTTCAGCAGCAGTTCCTACACAGTGATTTCCTACAATTATTTCATAAGAAACTGATACTAATCCAATTGAAGTAAAGGCAATTGTTTCCACGGACTTGCGCTGACATTCATCCACACCCTAAATCCTGTAATAACCAAAGGAGGAGTCTTTGTGCAGCACTGTAGGAATAGATTTAAAGAGCAAAATAATCTGCTTTCAGTGTTTATTACATTGACAATTTGTCTCTGGCTTTCCTCAATTGATTAGTTTAAATGCTAAAATTTAGGTTACCGCCACTAAATTGCTTTTAAAACATAAGGGTACTACATAACGAAGAACCTGAAAGAGAATACAACATAGGAGACTTCCTTTCTCCAGTCCATAAGATTTTTTCTTAAGTGCTGATTCCCATCAGGCCTGTATCGTAAGTATAATTTAGATAAGCAAACTAAAGTTGTATTTTGCTCAGAAAGGGACCACTACAGTACCTAAGACACTGTTTTTAGTCTGAGAATTTCTGGACTTCATGTAAACTACCACCACACTAATAACACTCTAACACTAATAAACTGTGAGTAGGATGTGCAAAGAAAGTCTAAGTGACAATCCCAGAGAGCTTAACCCTAAAAAGTGTTCAGAAAGAATAAAAAAAAAAAAAAAAAAAAAAAGGACATATTTCAACATTTGGCAACTGAATAAGACAATGTTTAATAATGTATCTGTATTAAGATACTTGCCAACCTATGTCTTTAAACCAAGACAACTCTTTTCCTACAGGTAGTCTGGCTGGAATAAGCAACCTTTCAGAATCCAGCTGAGGGGAGCACACAACCCACAGGAAGCATCAGTCCATAAAAAACCCACTCCCTCTTCTGAAGTTGCTTAAAAGCCCCAGCATCTGAGGGTTGCAGAAGAGGCTGGAACGAGCAGGGCAGGTACAGCAGTGACTTCTTTACTCTTAGGCCAGAATTGGACAAGCTCACATATGGGGGTGGCCCAGGAAGAATGAAATGTGTAAGAAGCAGGGAAAAAAGTGTCCTGTCCTGAGCACAGCTTACACAGGTGGTAGGTGTGGATGGGGAAAAGAAAGGCCATCCTGAGAGGGTAAAAAGGGAATGAAGTTTATACATTCTCTTAGCTCTGGTTCAAAAGGAGAAGCTCTAAAGTCTAGGCTTGCGTTACCTCAGAGTGTCTTGCTTTTACCTATAAACAAACTCTGAAGTTGACAAAAGAAAATACAGTCATCAACTAAACAGAGCCTAGAGCTGGCAGGGAGGTCTTCAGAGGTCACTTAGTCCATCCCTGTGGAGGAAGGTGGGAAGAACAGCTCCCAAGAGGGGTTTTGTCTGTCCCATTCTTACATGTTTCCATGGGACCCACACAACTCTAGGCTGATTATCTGAGGGATTGTTCATCCCTGTGGAAAAACTGAACATCTTTTCTTGTCATGTAACCTTATAAATAATCCTAGTCTCAACACTTAATGAAAAATAGAATTGTTTTTGATTCCATGAAAACCTATCCAATTTGCACGTTACATGTTTGCATGAATTATTGGCCATAGAGTGCTGTAACAAAATTAAAAAACTAGTGGGTGTGGATCAAGCAAAAGTTATCATGTTATTGCTGGAGGAAAAAGTTATGGTATTGCATCAGAATAGAGAAATAAATGAGTGCACAGAGAATTATGAGCAGGGCTATGGGAATTGGGAAAAGGCCTACTGACAAACAGCAGATAAGAAAGCCTGGCTTTTAACACCCCAGGAACTAGTCTCCAGTACACAGAAATAGCTACAAAGCAAAGCGGCTATCAACTTGCATGATGGAGATGACTTAGACAAAATAAAGATAATCTCTCTTCTATACTTTCAGAGCTCACTGCTATATCAGCTTTACCGGTGAAAGTTACTTAAAATGCGAACAACTTCCCCCCAGCTTTCCCAGCTCAGTAGACCTGAATAAAAATTAATCCAGTCCCAGGGCTGAAAAATGAGCAAAGATTTTAATGGGCCCTTCAGACGAAACAGCTGCATATGCACACTTATGTATAGAATCACCTTGAAGAAATGATCAAACACTGGTAACAGTATAGAATAATTCCCTATAAAAGGTTTTGTTGGTTTTGATTAAGGTGTAAAATGTTAGTAACACAGGGTGAAAAAATGTTCTCCTAGAAGAAGGCATTATTTTCTTAATTACAAAAGGTACAAATATTGTCACAGATTTCAAAAGGTGCCCTTCATGTCTGCACTAACATAGCTGTATGGGACATTCTGCCAACGCAGAGAAGAAAGAGAAGGAAAACAAGAGAAAACCCATGTCATCAAAAGAACAGAGGAGATGTTCCTGGACCTCTACAGCACTTTGTTGGAACCTAGAGAGGCAGTGGCACAGAAGGTATAGAAAGAGATATATAATGTCACGTCCACACAAACAGTCCCAAAGCAAGAGGGCTTTTATCATCTGCTTCTGCGAAAAAAATACAGATGAGATAAATCTGAAATGCCCCTCTGCCTAAGAAAAATAAAAATTAGACTGTCTGTATTTTTCAAATAATCTGACTTGCAAATTGCCTAGAAAAAAAATCTAGCTAGAAGTTCAGTTCCTAAATTCCACAAAATTGGTGAGTGGGATTGGTCTGTTTTCCTCATTTGCATCCAGTTTTACTTCCACAATGAAGAAGAAGATAAAACAACAAAGCCAAGAATAAAAATTGTTTTCTGCAGCAACTCTGCTGAGGATTTTCTTTTCTTCCCTATTCCCTCCTGAAATAACATAATGTTTGTGACATATACAGAATTCTTGTAGAGGCATTTTGGTCTGAATAACTTCAGCTGTTTTAAGAAGGGTAACATGAAAATCAGTAACAAGTAGCAGGCTCTGCTAAGACAAAGCATGACCCTGCCACCTCCATGGAGAAAGGCTGTACCTCAAAAATACATGTTCAGAGATACAGAGTAATGCTGTTATTTTTTAGAAAGTCAGATTTTTTGTTTGTTTGTTTGTAAAGGGCAAGACAGTATAAGTACGCAAATAGCCTAACTGAATTAACTTTGTTCCAAGTAATGTTGGTAGATCATTCCCTGTCTGTGGCCTGCATATGAGCAGCTCATTATTTGGAAGTATGTGAGATTTAAACTTCGGACTTTTCTGGTTATCACTGAGTCCATGAATTGCATTACCCACTTCTGGGTTTTGATTTGGTAGGTACTATCTCTGCAGCAGATTTTTTGAACGAACAGTCACACTTTTAAATTAAAAACCTGTTTTCAAGACTCTAACACTTACTCAGCTACTTCTGTTTCCATGGACATCCCTGAACCAGAACATTTATAAAGAGCTAATACAGAAATGAATTAGTGCAGTCATAAGCATAATCATGGTCTAATTCAAGTGAATATTCATTGAAAAAATGCTCAGCAGGATTGACCATGTCATATAAGGCCCTGACCCTGCATGATTAAAGGTAATGGGATCTTTGTCACTGACTTTCAATGAGCATTGGAATAAGCCCCAAGGTAGTGGCTATCAGAAAGGGCAGCTGCTTAAAATTTTTATTGCTCTTTTACTTGACAGCTGTCAGAATAAAACATACATTACAGACATAGGCATACAGGGATGCAAACATGCCCACACATAATGCTTTCATTTTTCTCTGGGTTTTGTAGCTGCAAACACCTACAGATTCTACAGCTTGTTTGGGAAGCATCTCCAGGATTTTACATGAGCAGCGAGTCAGCCTCAAGGACAGTGGTTTCTGCATCCAAGGTTGGCAATTTCACAGATTTGGATTAAGCCTTTGATATTTCCTTCACTGTGTGTCCACTCAGGAACCCTGGAAGCTGTTTGACAATCCTTTTAGTTCAGCACACAAACCTGCAGATTTTACTTGTCTTTTCATAATAGCAAACTTGCTGATGTGACACCCATCTACAA
>NW_010127348.1:11844-17241 GCF_000699245.1 Pterocles gutturalis | reverse complement strand
TCTTGCCCTTGAAGACTGGAGTGATATTCCTCATTAATCTTCCAGATATATCTTTTTTTGGATTGGATTCTATCTGTAGTTCCCTCTTTATAGAATACAGGAATGTTTCTGTGGCTTTACTATTTGTTTTCTACCTTGACTTTGTCTGGCTTCCTATAAAATGTCTTGTGATGCTGCAGAGAGCATAATGCTTGTTAAAAATGATTAATAGGTCAAATACCTGTAATTACTGGTACAGTTAATGGCATGATAGTGATTTGGGAATAGTTGATAGTGATTTGGAAATATCTGGGATAGCAAAGGTCTTATGCAGTTATAATATCCGTACATATAACCCCATTTTATCACACAAAATATTTAAAATCAGTCTTTATGTGTTTATTTGCTTTCTCTTAAGCCCAATCAGTCTGTTTTGACTCTCCAAGAATATAAATTCTTCAGACTAGGTAATTCTCCCCCTTTTTTTCTTTGAAAAATACGTAGTGCACTAGAATACCTCTAGAAACCGTAGGTAGTTAATGGGCAATAGACATTTTTTCAAAGCTGCCAGAAGTTGTTCAGTGCCTTGCCATCTGCAACCTGAAACGTACTGTTTAATCTCCCCCAGTAATAAACAGGGTTAAATCCTTGTAGTTGGCATTAGCAAGACTGTCCACATCTTTTTGACTATATTGGAAAATTGATTCAGATATGAGTAAGCCACTCCATCTTGAATAAAAATACAATAAAATAAATGTGTTAGATATATCAGTTTCCTCATGCATCTTTGTCTTCAGTGACAGAGTTCTTTGTTTTTTCATTTCTGTGAGATTTATTAAGAACTATTATACTTGTAAAGTAAGTAGTGGATTTCTAATGGCTACAAAGAAAAAGATTGTACGAGATGAGAGAAATTAAAGCCTTGCTATTCCATGAAAGTACCTAGAATACTTACAGATTTATGACTGCGAAATTCCAAAAAAGCTGTTTATCAAAATAAAAGCAAGATACATTTGATAAAAACTAAGGACATTTCATCAATTTCTTTTAAACTGGAATCTTAGCAAAGCAAATATTAACTAAATAAAAATAGTGAGAACTGACCTTTCTTTAGGGGAAGTGCAATTTTGATATTGTTGCTAAATAAAGGATAGCATTATTTAGAAGACTAGTAATATTTAATGATGTTTTAATTAGATGATGTCAAAGTCTAGGTTGATTGAAAATAATGTTGCCTTCTCAGATGTAAAGACTGCTATGAATAATCATTCATTAGAGGTTTTTCACAAAAGCTTTTATAATAAATCATTTTAATTTGTTTTACTAAAGTAATTCAGTACTTGGGGAACAACTGATTCTACCTGCCTCTGTGAAGTTGTAACAGTTTCCCTAGAAATGTCATTGCTGGCAACAGTGCTCTTAGGATTGGCATTAAGATGTCAGTGCACCAACTGCTCAGAAAGCTGCTGAGTTTCATGATACAAATATTGCCATCTTCCAAGTCAATTAAATAAGCCAAAGATGCTCTTTTTGTGCCCATTGCCTTTTGAGCTTCACCAGGAATAGTTACATAAATGTGACTCCCATTTTAGTAATTTGTGTAACTATTTTCTTACTCTCTAGGATACTCTTCATCAAAGCTTTCAAAATGAGTGCTTTGTATTCAACTCTTAAGCCCTTATATAAATATCTACAAGTGCACAGAAGCATTTGGTTGACTTCCCTTTCCAAAAAAAGCTGAACATTTGAAATTTGTTTTCAAAGGAGGTATGTGCATATATGCACAGATGGTGTTTTTAGAAGCCTGATTTTTCTGCCCAAACTTCTAAAGAGTGCAGTCTTGCATGGAAAGTAGCTCTGTTTTTTCTGCTTTTTTTTTTTTTTTTTTTTTAAAGTAAGCATACTATGGTACTGCTAAGAATGTCAAGATTGGGCTCTGTTTTTTCTTTAGGAGCATTTTCCCTGTTCTTTCTTGAAAACATAACCTGTCCCTTCAGTACTTCATGTTCACCTGCCTGGGACCGACAGGTGCAGCAAACACCTCCGAGCTCCAGTGCCAGTCTATCAACAGTACAGGCATGTTGGTAAACCTCTGTAACAGGAATTGGAATGAATGAAGTAGACTTCTTGGACACTCTCATCAGATGATCAATTTGGTTTCCAAGGCTTGGGAGCCTGCATGCAACTGTGCAATTCCCTCTAAATCAAAACTTCACGTGCAGCCCTGACTTACAGGGTATGAACACTTGATTGAATTTACCATTTTAAAGGGCAGTTTTTACTCTGGAGGCATATACTTATGAATGGCAATGCTTATAAACCCCCCTTCAATCAGTTCTGTGAAATTACATAATATATTTTTGTCACAAAATCATTAGTCACAGGTTTACATAGGACAGCACTGAATTTCATCAGAACAAAACCAAGCTTTTAAACTTTTAACTATTTTTCTCTTAACTCTTTTTAGTTGCCTTCAATTTAATTGATTTCTGAATTAATTTCTTCCCACTTAGATTGCAGCAATATCTTAAGCTTTTTATGTGTTCTCCAGGTGTACTTTGGTATCAAATTTTGAAACACTGAACAGATGAGATACTGTACTGATATCTTTTTATAACCCAAGTTTTTAATACATGTTAGGTGTTGCTTTTTGTCTTGCTAGGAGGTAACCTATAAATAGTTGCAAATGCGAATCTTCACTCTGTTTTTGCTTGACTTCTCATTCCAGTGGTTTTCTTTGAAGCAGCACTCATAAATATTCTTTAATAGATGAAAATATCCTTGAAGAGCAAATCCACTCCTAAGGCATTGTAAATGTCAAAGTAAGGATGGAGGTAAAAATTATCTCTGAATTTCCTATTTCAACCAGAAAATTCTCCAGAGAGAAAGAAGCTTGCAAAGAGCACTGATAATGCACAGATATCCATACTGATTCAGGAACTGATCTTAAGATCTAATGCATGTTGAGTTTTGTGGAAGGTTATATCTGATTTAAGTTACTTAGTTTCTCCTTGCACTAATGAATTTCTGTATGGCTATGAAGGAACTGAAACTTCATTTCACTATGGGCTTCCCTTTGCAGCTTTGGCTTGAGTCTCTAATCCCAAACTCAGTTTTACGTGAACGTATTTTTCCATCATTCTCTGTCCCAGTGAAGTCTACAGACATACCTTTCTGCTTCCTCCATCTATATGCTTAAGGGATTTACACAGATGTTGTATACATAAGAATATACGAGGAGACTAATCTGCTAATTGTGACAGTGTTCTTAAGTATAGGGCATTGTTCTAGCTACTCCACAAATTGTGTGTATTCCTTAGTATTTTATACAAATTGATCAAAGCAGGTTATCAAATTACTAACATATTTTTGGTCACTACCAGAAGAAAACCTATGCATTTCTTGAAGAGTAATAGACTGCATCAGAATACTTATCTGTCAATAAAATATTCATGTAGGGCTTTGAATATTGCTTGGGGAGAGGCAGTGAAATGGTTAGATGGTGAGAACTGAAAAGCAGTAAGGGTCATCACACTGGAAGGAGGTCAGAGAAGCTGAGGAAGGTCTGCCACACCAAAGAAAGGCTGGATGTGGGACTAATTTGGTAGTAAGTGGAAATCTCGGTGAGTAGACAGTATGAATCAGATTGCCAGATGTCTCTTACAGTAAGTTTCTTTTGTCTTATATTACAGAGGTAGAAAGGAATATCAAAGTCAGGTGGAATAACAAGTAACAATTCAATGTGTAGCTAAAAACATAAGGAACTTGTAGAGGGGATTTTTATATCAGAATATGGTACTTTCAAGAACCTCTTAATACTGATTTTTATTTACGGTGACCAAAAAATAATGCTTTGATAGGTTATCAGTATGATGGTTTTTCACATCCCATAGCAGCTCTGGGGAACAATAAAATCAGGGAGAGGTAGCAAGTCCTTGAGGTTTTAGCAAATGGGAATTTTCCCTTCAGCTGTTAAATGTTTCACTTTAATTTGGAATTAACTGCATAGTTTAATACTCAGAATGTCTCTTGAGACGTAATTTCATTTTCTGGCTTTATATACTTCCCCTAAAATATGTGAATATTTGCACTATAAGAGACACAAACGTAAAAGAACAAGGCTGAATGTTGAAGGCATCTGTTGTTTTTGAATAGGATCCTGAGGGAATAGGATGATCTAATTGAGCTGATATAAATTGTGAACTATGACAGATTCATTTAAAAGAAATCTGATATGGGTTTCTAACTCAAAATGCTCAAGAAAAAAGCTCTGGGACCTGCAATGTTAAACTGACTGTTGCGTGCATATTTCTCTTCACATCAACTGTTTCTTGTAACATTGTGTTTGGAGTGTGTCTCCACTATGTCTTCACTTGTTATCTTCTGCCTACTCCTTGATTTCCTCCCTTGTGTTCATCACAGGCTGGAATGTAATTTCACAAAGTTTACACATCAGCATACTTCCTTAGTTTTCAATTTTGGAAATACATAAAAGATTTGCTAGACTACAATACACTTAAATAAAATTCTATTTATTGCACTCTAGAAAAATGACACTAAAGGAGGAATGCTTTAAACAGACTGTCTTTCCTTCTCTGCAGGCTAGCCTGAATAAGATAAAGCACAATCAGACACAAGATGAAGCCATTCCTTTCAAAGCAATCCTCTCGGTCTTTGTCTATTTTGATGGACTTCTTACTCTCCTTTGCACCCAGTTTTTGAATGCTACAGTATAGGTGAAGTGAGCATTTCTGTGTTTCCACGACTGCCTCCCAAGATGTGGAATTTCATTTCTGTGTTGGTCACAGTCTTGTAATCATTGCTGAGTCTTCTGTTGGTTGTTGTGTCTGTCTTCCCACTCCCTCCCCACCCTGGCTTTGGCACTTAGAAAGATAAAATTTAAAAAATCATAGTAATTTTTATCTATGTATTTTATACGATTTTTATAAGTGATGATTGCCCTGAACTTCAATACTTTTCCTTTGAAGCTGTCATAATCTCTAGCATAACAGACTTGGAAAGTAATTCTGGGGTCACTCATGATATATTGTCAGCTATGATAGGCTGCTCCAGCAGCTTGTGACTGTCCTGTCATGTAATGGGAAACATTCCCTCCTCTTTTATATAGAGCCCTCCATGCTTTTGGTGTGCAATTTTTCTCCACAGAAACCCCCTTGAAAATAAAAGGGGGGAGAGGAGGGAGAAAAGGTGACTCAGTTGTCTTATATAGCAAAATAATACAGGTCCATATCATGGATAAAGTACTTGTTTTTTTCTTTTTTTTAAAAAATGTCCGTTTGTTTGTTGTTTTTTTTTTTTCCTTCTCTTCTTCTGCAGATGTGCTTTCACTTCTGGCCAAAGGCTTTCAGTCAAAAGCTGAGTGGGGAGGAGACAGGAGACATGCAGAAGAGAATGGTC
>NW_010127348.1:0-11825 GCF_000699245.1 Pterocles gutturalis | reverse complement strand
CAGATCTGGGGCTGAATTTGGAGGTAGTGATGAGAAGGGTTGGCAGAGGGGTAGGGAGTGCTCCACTTAAAGTCAGCAGCAAGGAGTGAGACCCAATTGTGTGACAGTAATTGCGAACTGGTTTGGAACAAGTTACACCAAATGGTTTGGCTGAAGAGATCCAAATCATCTTCAGCACAAGCAAGAGTGGGTATCCCAGAATGTCCTTTCCAGTATTGTGTTTCTAACTGAAATTTTCTGGACTCAAATGCCAGGTTTTCTATCTCCACAACTCAATGCTTCAGTCTTTGCTTGTATTCACAAATTGTTATGGGGCTGATGGTCTAATAATTGTTGGGATTTTGGAGGAAATAATAACAATGTTCTTTGTGTAATGTGCTTAAAGATTGGGCCCTTCTGTCTAGCTACAGCGTGAGCAGGTGGCTTGTTTGTTTGTTTGGTGTATCTTTTTTGTTTCTCCACAAGCTTCTACGTGAGCCATTGACAAACATTTCAGTTCTGTGCCTTGGAGCCAGTGGCCATGCAAGCAGCGGTTGGCGGCTGCGAGTCAAGATCAGTGGCAAACAAACAGGGCTTCAGACCTACAGAAGCTCAGATTGAGCTGATCCTGGTTTTAATGGAGAATAACACAGTGAAAACTAATTTGCAACCAGCAGTGAAACTGCATTGTGATGGCAATGAGAACATTTACCAGAGAAAACTGACACCTCTGAAGCTCTGTTAAGTGCTGTTCCAGCCATGCTTTTGTGGTTGGTACTTCTGTTCTCAGTGTAATCATGAAGCTCTGCCACTTTGCCCTCAAATTTAGAAACCTATCACATCATGTGTCCTGGTTAGTGGGATGTCACTTCCAGTCTAATATTATTGCATGTAGTCCTACAGGTAACGGGGAAAAGTCAACCCCCCACCCTCCCAAACCACAAAACACCCCAAAAACTTGTCAAGTGTTTTTTATTCTATAACTTGTTTTTATACGCAGCTCTACAGATAAACTAGCTTCTTTTTACGATTACCTTTTGCATATCATTCTACCATTAAACTTGCCCACTGAATTATCAAAAAAAAAAAAAAAAGGCAGGAGGTAACTTATGTTCTCTTTTTCAAAGTGACAGAGGAAGCCAGTTCTCAAAGAACTCATATTGCATCTTTCTAAGATTATTCTAATTTTAAAAGACGGGAAGCTGTTTAAATGCCCAAATGGAAGGAAAATCCAACTATTCACTTCATAAAGGAAAAAAAATATGCACTTTAGTTTTACAGACTTCATGGGCCTTTCAAATTGCACGAGAGAGAATAAAACAGTCTTGCTAAGGAGTCTGAGCCAAGGAATTTTTGGAAAGCACAAATTTTATAGGACAGCTTTGGCAACTTTTTGTCTCTGAGATTCAGCAAAAAAATTGTATTTTTTAATGCAGAGGACACCAGCTGTAGTTTTATTGAATTTTTAAAGTATTATCCTGATGCGCACTTTCTGATATCTGAGACAGTGTAAGTATATATCTCTAGGCAAATTATTACAAAGCTTTTCATGTATAGAACAAAATAAAATCTCTAGGAAGACACTGAGGGTTCAGTGTCGCTTTCCAAATAATCCTTAAGCTTTTTGTCAGAAAAATGCATTGACCTTGATTATTTGATTGCTTATACCTTTGTTTTCTGTAGCATTTTTGTTACAACGTTTGTCATATCTTCTAAAAGTAAAATATCTGAATTTTCACCACCTAGAGGTTTATGCCATTTAAAATGGATAACATTGATGATACCCTTCAAACCCAAGGGAAGTGACAGAAGGAATTTTTGCACTTGGTTTAAGCTAACAAAAGAGGATCATTAAAATTTGATCATCTTCTTTTTAAATAAAGCACTGCTTGAAAAGGAAAAGCAATTGCTCTTGGCAAACCATATTTTTTAGCTTAAATATCAGATGGTAATAACTATGCTATAGGTTAGCTGGTAAAGGGCCAGATAAATATACTTTATTTTTTAACTCCGCTTTGGAGAAGCAAATGAAGCCTGGACGTGTCAACAGAAATAAATGAAATCTATGCTGCAAGGAGTGGGAATGGTTCTGAAAGTCTGTGTTCTGGAAGAGAAACCAGGACAGCAGGTTCAGGCTCAGGCAGAGGACAGAACCAGCCCAGTAATTTACCTTAAAGAACTACAGAGTGATGTACAAACTGTTTCTCTGCCCTGGAGATACCTTAACTAGTTCAGGCATAGGAAAGTCTTGCATGATTTAAAGTAAAAAAATGGTTTACTTCTTTTAGTCTTTGTCCACGGACAAGCATGTGTGCTCTGGTGACCAGTGTGAACTGCAAGTTCAAAGTGGGTGCAGTTCTGGGAAATTGTTTTTATACTGCTGAGCAAGTTCAGAAATTCTCACTGCCCCTGAATGATGAAAGTGATTAGACCATGAGGACACCTTTTCTGTAAAAAGCCACTGACAGGAAAGCAAACTGCAAACCTTTTCGTGGTAAGAGAAGGTGTTATGCATGAAACCTAGGCACAAGTGGGGGAACGTGCCATATATCTCTATTTGATCCATATGTTTACAGAGCCAAGAGTTTATTTTTAGCTTATTTAAAATATTAATAGTATAAGCAGAATACAAAAAAGGTTTTATTTCAAATGCAATAATACTAATATCTCATAGTGCAACATATTCATGACTAGAGACTCTGAGGAGTGCTTTTGTTTGGGTATCAACCTTCTCTAGATAGTATCATAATCTTCCCTGAGACTGTAGGATGTTTTGAAATAGGGTGTCCTCCTATTGGTACTATTCTAATTTTATAAATAACTTTCAAAGCAGGGAGCCAGACAAATGACTCTTGTGTTTTTTGCTGTTTTTTTTCCCCCCTTGGTTTGTGTCTTGAAAGATGGAATGTTCCTGGGGAAGCCAAAACAATATATTATTTAGAAATATTAATATTAAAAATGTGAGGAACTCCAATGGGTGTTTTCAGATAAATGTTTTACCTTTAGGGAAAGTCAGCTGGTTAAAGCATCTGTTACATGTTTATCTCCACCTTCTATTTCTTT
Source organism: Pterocles gutturalis (assembly GCF_000699245.1). Taxonomy (NCBI): domain Eukaryota; kingdom Metazoa; phylum Chordata; class Aves; order Pterocliformes; family Pteroclidae; genus Pterocles; species Pterocles gutturalis. Next base: position 8,783 of record NW_010127348.1, on the reverse strand, counting down.
CTCTTTCATTGGGTGGAAGACAAAAGAGATAAACTAGTAAAATGGGACCAACCTGAATGATCTCTGAAGATGTCATATGGGGCAGTCTGGGTAATGATAATACAAAATAGTGTAGGATAAAACGTGATTACTGAATCAGAAGCAACTAGATGTTAAGGAGAGCAGAATTACCTAGTTTAGTCAAGAGATAGAATGAAAACTGTACAATGTGCCATAAATTCTTTATTGACCAGAACTAGTAAGGGCATCTTTGCATTAAGATGCTTATACTTGACAAGTTACCTGCGTATTGGAAATTGTAAAGGTGTTTTTTTTTTTTTTTTTCAGTATAGTTCTTTGGATGTAAGATAACCCTAATAGATTTCTTTTTTTTTTTTGACTGAAGAGCTTATCTCTTCCATTTTTAATACAGTTTCTGCAGTAGAGGTAGCTGCACTCTTCTGATGGGGAAAAGTTTGAAATCATAATTTAGGTAATATAAAACATGATTTCTACCAAAGTTCTATATCCAGGCACACAGAGCAGCTGGTATGAACTAAGAAATTTCTGCAGGGCTTAAACAGAAGTAATATGGCTCATGCCATACTGTATAAGACCTTAAAAGTTTACCATTATTCTTCTAGTATTTGGGAGTTGTGTTCTTCTAGTAGTATCTCTCCTCAGAATGAGAGAAACAAGTGGTGGTATTCCCCTGCATCTTTATGTTCCTGAGCACCAGTGCTGATTGTATAATACATATATATATGTGTGTGTGTGTGTGTGTGTGTACTATCTAAAAATTATTGTTCTTTATACTGATCTATGGAGATGAGACAAATGCTCATTACCAGCCTTGCAGTTAACTTCCCATTCTGGGCTTCAGAGTTGGAAAATTACTTACAGCCAACTAATGAAATTTTCCTTTGCTCACTTAGACTACATACAGCTTATTATCATTATCACTGACTTGTAACTTCGTAACAGCTGAGTTCATGATAAAGACTACTTCACTTCCTCAGGCTATAGAGTTGAAAAACTATTTGGATTTATGTTTAAGGCCTTTATTGTGTCAGGTCTTTTAGACTCTGTTGTCACTGAGACACTGCAGTGATTTCATAATATCTACAGTTTCCTTGGGACCATGTGCTTGAGACCTCAGTACTTGACCTGCCATTGAGTGTTCCCAGCTGGGAACCAAAAGTTATGTCTTTCACTAATGCCTGTGGGTCACATGTGAGATTTCAGTTTCCTGGTTAATTCATTCCCCTGCTTCTAATCTCCGATATTTACTTTGATTATGCTTCCTTCTGTCTCTGGTCTTTGGGCACTGATTTAAAGTAGTATTAGAAGGACAGATGAGGGAGGCTTGCCTGAAGCCACAAGTAGTTGTGGCCGTACTTCTTGGAGAAGTGGTGGTATATATTTGGTTGCAAAAGAATGTGTGGTAGGAGGTAGGAAGACAAATGAAGATATGGCAGAGATATTGCGTAAGGCCACCAAAATCTACCATCTGTATGCAACTTCAAGTCTGTAATGCAGATTCAGATGTTTCCTTTACAGGGCCAGCAATGCTAGATGGGTATGCTACTGTCTGCTTTCCTATCTGAAGCACACAGTGGGTAGCTTCCTCAGGCTTTATCCATAGCATGAAACGCAGATGAATTTCCAATTGACCGGAGATGATCATAAAATAACTTTTGGAATGTGTTTTTAATTTGCCTGTAATAACAATAAGTATGCAGAGTAGAAAAATCATTATTTAGTTTAGAGTGGTAGAGTTTTGAGCATATATTCTATTCTATATATTTCTCATTACCCATGAGGAAGGTTCAGCTTGGGTTTACCAGACCATAGATATGATCAGATCAATTCTAAGTCTATTTTAAATGATTTTCTTATTTGTCAGAGTTAAATTTTGCATACTTTGGAAGCACTAACCAACTGTATTATGGGGGAGGAAGATCTATGGGACAGTATTACAATCACAACAGTTCTGGAAAATCTGGAGTAGACAAGCAATTGCTCATGTTCCCCGAAGGGCTTTACTGAAGGATCTGTCAGGAATGCTGACAGACTGATATCTGCAGGACCCTGCTAGGAGGGAAAAGACAGACACCACAGGCATAGCAGTGTGGTGATTTAACTTGCTCTCAACACTGGTATTTCATATGAAAAATTAACAGAATCAAATTTTGGGTGAAGGACAGCTGTTTCAAAATTACTTCAACCAAGATAAAAGCTTTGAAGAACTGTTTGGACTGTAGCATCTGTCTTCTATCTTTCTCCTTACTGATGTAGTAGCTGCAGCATGTTCACCGAAATGAATTGCAATTCAAGACAGATTAAGCATGTGAAGACTTAAGGATTTGCACCTTTAAATCTTAATTTTAAGTCTAATCAGGGCATCAAGCCACATCTGCAACCTCTACAACATCCGCAATTGTTTGGGAGGGGAAAGAAAATCCCTAAAATCTGTAGAGAAGCCCTTGACTTAGAAGATGAAATAGAAGTTTTAACCACTTATGGGAAATCCTAGGGGCAAAAAGGGTTCTCACATATGACTGAAAAAAAAGTATTGAAGCTATGAAATCAAGCTTTTTAAAACTATATGTATGTTTTATGTGAATATATACATACATATGAGTCACTACATATATACACAGTGAAAGCATACTTCTCATGAATATTTTTACTTACTGGCCCAAGCTGTACATACGCATTTATTAAGCTTACAGAATTCTCATAGCTGATTTGATGCAATGACTCTTCTTGTTTTTAAGAACACTACATACCTGGTATGCATAAATAAAAGATGTTTGCACCCAATTTCTGATATATTTTTCTTCTTTAACAGGTTAATGTAGCTGTTGGGGTCAAAATGCAAGCTTTTCAATGTTCTTATTTGTATGGACACGATATTGGTATGCTTTAGTTATATCAAAAGATTTATGGAACCTATAGGCTATTAAGGCTATGGTTTCTATAGCAGTGAAGTCAATTCCTTCTGATTTTTTAGGTCAGCTTTCTCTTTCATTAAATACAGATGTAAATACGTGCAGAATCTAGTACGACTAAAATGAATTATAATAAGTCCAGGTATTCCTTCCACAGAGGAGGGAGATTTGCCATTAATAAATTATTTTGTCTTGGAGGCAAAATGTGAATTTCTTATAAATGGGGTATGTGAAACTAAGTTAGGACTCCAAAGCCACAAAAAAAAAAAAAAAATCTTGCATACTTGTTGATAGTAGTATGCCTTAATCTTTTTTTGATTTATTTAGCATTGGTTTGGCTTAAGTTGGAAGATATGACAATATGTATCAAAATGGGATCTGTATAATAAGGAAGAAAATATTTCAGTGTTCTGCAGAAAGATTACTAATGCTGCCCATGCAAGTTTTATATTTAGCTTTGCATACAGATATTCAATTAATTCAATTAAAAGACAGTACTCTAGCTTCTGCAGTGAGAATTTTACAGTCCATGCACAGAGTTTAGTGTTCAACATGAAAACTGCATTATGCCATTTTATGTTTCAGCAGGTAAGTCCCAGTCTTGTTTATTCTTCAGCACAAACTGAAGGCTGGCTGTGGAAGGTCAGGCTGGGAAGTCGCTTGTGTTTGACACTGCAACATTCTGGAGTGATGAATATTTAATCAGGCAAGTGAGGATCATGTGGGAGGTTGAGGCAGCCATAGCTCCTAGTTGAATGTCTGCAGTATCATTTTAGAGTGTTGTGTGAAAATGAATCCTTGGGGTAAGCCTCAAGGACACTGAGTAGGAAAAAAGGCATACTGACAGAGCAGCTAGTTACAGGGAGGTTAGAAATAATAGAGACAAATGTTTTAAGTGTTTTTGTTATACTGGTCAAAGGTTTTATGCTCTGGTAGGCTAAGCCACCATGTTTTATTAAGCTGCATAAATGTAATAGAAAATTAAGTTTGAACTTAGAGTCTGGAACTATAACAGCAAGGAAAGTAATCTATTTTATGCAGGTATTAGCTATTACAATGAAGCACATGTATAATTTGTTGATATTATGCAAACAGCATGAGGTAGCAGTCATTTCTCTGTAGTCCTATTTTAAGCACAGCAATAGAGCTGTGATTTTGAGGATATTATTCTTAGCAAGCTTTCAGGAGAAGTTAAACTATAGACAAAAGCAGGAAGGCTGTGTTAATTTTCAGTGTCATAGGGCAGGATAAAGATTTTTTCATTACTTTGTGTTGCACACATTGCATGCAGTTTGGATAAGTAACGGCTGGGCTACGAGAAACTTCTACATTGTGCTAAGAAAGGTTTAAAAAAAAAAACAACAAACAAACAAAACTAAGTCTGCCTTCATAACCAAGGACGTTGGCAGTCTGTTCACTATCTGTCCTGGCCTCTGTGGAAGTTACTACTCCCATACAGGACAGAACAAGATCATGACCACATCCCATGTGGACATCCATTTTAATATGGAGTGGATGAAGCAGTAATAGCTTAGTGTTCCTCTTTATTGCTATAACATTCAGAACAAACAGCAATGAGCAATAACCATTTTATACTAAGTAAATTTAGCTAACACTTTACTACTGATCAGTTCAGAAGGGAACATATAGCTGCATCTCTGCTTCCCCAGATCACATTCTAGCATATAACCATCTCTGGTTTGTGTTAATATCCAAGACTATATTTGGACAAATGAGGTGCAGGACAATTTTTGTTGCTATTCACTGGCTGTGGCTAAAAGAGGTGGCTGATATTTTCATAGACTTCGTAAATAATTTGGAATTAGTTCTTCAGTTTCCAGTGACTTCTGTGATGAAGGATGCTAATCCTGCTGCATCCCCTTTAGAATAATGTTGGCCACCTTTAGACACCTTGGTACACAATATTGTAGAGTTGAGAAGTCCGGAGAAGAGCTGTTAAAATAAATACATTAGGGACTTTGATTTAGGAGGACTCTTATGACGGTCAAGGAGTAACTGAAAGACCTGATGATTATCATCTACTTGTGGTAGCTGTTTATTATTCTGGTTGCAAACATCTCGCTGTAACCTTGTGTTCACCCATCTGTTTGTTTATACCAATCTGGTATTTCTTGCCATGTGCTTAGATTGTAAATATTATCTCCACCCTTTGAAATAAGAAGGTTAGAAATCCTTTGATAAAAACATTCGGTTGTGGAATTTGGCATGTGCCTTAAGAACAAAAGCCCTCGCAAGAGCCTCTGGAGTCAAGAGCCAGGAAACTGTATACACAGGTTTTCTGTGCTCCTGGTTGACTTCCTGCAGTTACCCTTTCTGATGAGGTAGAAGCATCTAATTGACTTGTTTTTGTTATTGTTATGAGACCTCAATTTGCTCTTAGTCAATAGCACAGGCTAGCTCTGGAGGACATTTTGCTCTTTGAAGTTGGAAGAATGTTTAAATAACATCCAAATGAAAGAGGCAGACAAGGCAAATTGTCTCCAAGAAACTGATCAACTTGTGCTCCATATATGTCACTTCAACTTGCACTGTTGCTTTTTTCTGTTACCAGACTAGAAATTTATATCTGGTATGCACTGTCATCCTTATTGCAGGGGTTTCTTCTTCTCATCAAATATTCTTGATGGCTTTTTTTCCTCCTAAAACCATTATACTGTACTTTTTGCAAGTTGAGTGTTTGCCATTGTTACTCAATATGAAGGTAGCCATATTCAATTTCTTCTTGAGTATTTTAAGAGATGTTTTTGCTTTATTTTGTTATTAAATATCTGTATTTAGTAATTCTTTCTCTCTCAAAAAGAAACTGTAATGCTAGCTAATTCAGCATTGTTTATCATTTTATGCCAGGCCATCACAATGTTCTGTTCTGAGACAAGCAGTGCATTTTGGCTTAAGATTTTTGTGAAGAAAGATTAGACTAGATTTTCCCAGCAGCCTATGCAATCTAAAAATCAAGTTTTTTCCTTTAAAATAAAATGTTTTCATATTGCTGTTAATTGATTTCTGCTTTGGTTTTGATTGTTTTGTCTTATACTGAAATACTATTCCTACACAGGAAAAAGAAAAGAAACACTGGTTCCATACCTGGTAATACTGACTAGCTCTTAACTACAAGATTTGTGTAGTTTTGTCTTTTGTAGTGTGAAATTAAAGCTACATCAGTGTCTACCATCCTCTGAATATGGTTTGGGGGCACTTCAGTTGTCAGCGTGTGTGCCTGGTTCTAAAACGGCATGTGGAACTGCATCTACGGATTGAATAGAATTGAATTTCATAAATTGATGTTTCTGCGATATTTTTTTTTTTGCCATGGTGACAAAGATTTTTAAGACTTTTCTTGTAGCTTTGTTTAGAAATTCTCAAACGAAGAAAAAAATTTATTATTATAAATTTGTTTTAAGAGCTCTTTAGTACACTTTGTACATCTAGGGAAACTTTTCCATTTTGCATTTAAGCTCAACTGTAGTTGTGGACAGTCTTTTAAAAAGACTGCATATGTTTCCTCCCCAGTCGTTTCATGCCTTCCAGGTACTTCAAAACAAAATATTTTGTGTTTTTTATTGTTCTAGGAGCATGTCAGCTGTACTGGGTAAACAATTTGAACCTCCAGGAGTTTACAATGTTTACTTTTTCCTTACATTTACTTTTCCCAATGTCTGAAAAACCCTTTTGTTTTGTATGTATGTTTTCTTCCTTTTCCATTCCATTTAAATAGTGGTTTTAAAATCCTTATTTCCAATATCTGATTCCAAAGTCAGAACTCAAAGGAAATGATCCAGATCCTTCTGACATTAAGGGGAATTTTCTTTATTTTTTATAGGTTTTTGGTTCAGGTCTATAGATTACGAATTATTAGCCATGGACATAGCTTATAGATATAAAAAGTATTTGTATACTTCAGTGCAAAGAGACTGTTTCTGACTGAGGACTCTAGTGTGTCCCATCAATTAAAAAAAAACCAATACACAGAGATTGATATTCTCTAGCTTTCATGTTGTATATTCTCATATTGTATATTCTCTCTTTCATATTTCACTATATTTGTCAACAAAACCATGGTGGTTTTATTACAGTTTTCCATTTTAATTTTCCTGTCTGCTTTTCCTTGATCTGCTCTTTTGATTTGGCGTAAGCAACTTTAGTCCAAAGATTATTCAGCCTTTCGTTGCTGAGCAGAGAAATGCTGGGAGCTAGATGTAGATCCACTTCTGTCTGAATACTGCAGTGATTGTTAAAAGTGACACTGGTCAGACACTGGTCAGAAGCCTTTCCTGAACTCATTCTTAGGTAGCACTTATTGTTATTGCTGTGTTAAAATGTGGAATGCTTAGGAGAAGGTGTCAGAACTGATGCTGATTTTTTTTTGGGGGGGGCGGGGTGGGTCAACCAAACGTTGTTGGTGACATGTGCTTACAAAAGGCTGTGGAAAACTAACATTTCAGTTCTTCATTTTCAACTAACACTGCTAGTGAAATTTGTGTAAAGCAATTAAAAATGTCAAAGGATTAAGAAGGTCAAGGACTCTAGCTGAGAACCATTTGCATTGGCCTCTTCTATCCTCTTCTAAAGAGGTGAGACACACTTCTGTTTTCAGTATCTCTTTACCTCTACCACCTATTTAAGCAATTTCCTTTTAGGAGACAAAAGGAGCTTAGAGACTTGTAAGGCAGACTGTGATCTGTAATGCTTCAGAATTTGGTGGTGTGGTTTGTGAGTGTGTGGGTGTTTTTTTGGTGGGCTTTTGTTTTGTTGGTTGTGTTCTTTGTTTTGTGTTTTTGGTTTTTTTTTTTGTCAAACTCTTTTGGGCAAAGTTTTGTGTCTCTTTTCAGAAAAATAGTTACTGCTTAAGATGTGTGGCTCTAGAAAGTCGTGTAAACATGAAATACTGGAATTTGGACAATTTCTTCTCAGGCTAAGGCCTTCACTGGGCTAAACTGGGGGCCTCTGGGAGATACTACATTTTGTTTCTTTCCATTAACTTTGGAGCCTCACTGGAAGCAGAAGACAGCATGCTTATGTTTTTAGACAGCAGACACAAACTATGTCATCTATTTGCAACTTTGATACTGCTTCGATGTGTGTCTGTAATGTATTTATCTCTGCACAGTGTGTAAGATAAAGAATAGCTTGAAGATGTGCATTTGTGTGTTTATTGTAATTTCTTAACTGCATTCGCCAAAATGTTTTATGGTCAATGTTGTCATTAAAATTAGATCAGACTGATTTTCTTCTGTTAAGCTTTTCCTTAATGGGTTCTTTGTCTTCTTTTAACTGCATTAGGCATTACATATTGCATCACTATCTAATGCAATGGAGTTGTTCTCTGTGTTGATATAGTGTCCAGGGAAGTACTCCAAGGGAGATGGAAACATCTTCTTCGGGTTCTTTGGTCTTCTGAATAAAGACTTCAGCAGCTCACTTTTATTAATAGGAAACACTTCTCATGCAAGATGGAAAACAGTGCGTCTGTAAGGGAATACCAAGGAATGCATGCAACTTCTTAAAGGGACTTTCTTGGAGAGATCCTAACCCCAAAACGTTAACGGGTGCTGGAGCCAGTTCAGGTAAGGGAGCTGGAGCGCGGGGGGGAGCTCGCCGCACAGAGGCACCACCGAGGGTCCTGTTCCTTTATTCCCTCCTGTGCAGCGGCCCGGGCTTTCCGGGACCTTCACCAGGCTCCAGGTCCCGCGGCGCAGAGCCATCCCCCCCGGGCTCAGCGCCGGGCACATCCCTGCGGGCGAGTCTCTCCCTGCTCTGACCTTGAGCCGCGCCGCGCCCGCCCGGCTCGGGGGCTGCTGCGGAATGACGGGGCTCTTCTGATTCCCGCGG
>NW_010127347.1:16980-52136 GCF_000699245.1 Pterocles gutturalis | reverse complement strand
CAGTACAAGTTGGGTACTGAGCTGTTGAAAAGTAGTGTAGGGGAGAGGGACCGGGGGTCCTGGTGGACAGCAGGATGACCATGAGCCAGCACTGTGCCCTCGTGGCCACGAAGGCCAATGGCATCCTGGGGTGTATCAGAAGGGGGGTGGTCAGTAGGTCGAGAGAGGTTCTCCTCCCCCTCTACTCTGCCCTGGTGAGACCGCATCTGGAATATTGTGTCCAGTTCTGGGCCCCTCAGTTCAAGAGGGACAGGGAACTGCTGGAGAGAGTCCAGCACAGAGCCACAAAGATGATGAAGGGAATGGAGCATCTCCCTTATGAGGAAAGGCTGAGGGAGCTGGGTCTCTTTAGCCTGGAAAAGAGGAGACTGAGGGGTGACCTAATCAATGTTTATAAATACGTGAAGGGTGAGTGTCAGGAGGATGGAGACAGGCTCTTCTCTGTGACATCCAGTGATAGGACAAGGGACAATGGGTTCAAGCTGGAACATAGGAGGTTCCACTTGAATATGAGAAAAAAACTTCTTTAGGGTGAGGGTGACAGAGCACTGGAACAGGCTGCCCAGAGAGGCTGTGGAGTCTCCTTCTCTGGAGACATTCAAAGCCCACCTGGATGCGTTCCTGTGTGATCTGATCTAGGTGCTCCTGCTCCGGCAGGGGGATTGGACTAGATGATCTTTCGAGGTCCCTTCCAATCTCTAACAGTCTGTGATTCTGTGATTCTGTGATATGTCTTTCCTCCTCAGAGGTGTCAAGAGGTGATTTGGATTGAGAACGTTTTAATTGTCTTCTCCACCTTTGTGAAGTTCAGACATTATCCTGGAGACAAGCTGTGAGGTTCAGCCTCAAACTGCAAAACTTGGCTATTGGCATAAGGACAAGTGAAGGTTCTTTTGGGGGATAGCTCCGACTACTCAAAAACTAGTTGGTGTGTGCTATCAAGTTTTGTAAAAAGCCCCTGCAGGCATGCCACCAGTTCCTTTTCCTTAAGAATTTACTCTCAGTGTTGAAAACAGATGCCCCTTTTGTGCAGATCTGTTGTTTTACACAGAAAGAGGGTTGTCTGGTACAATTTCAAACTACTTGGAAGCAGGCTTTTTGATGTTTTTCTGTGTTATTCTGGTTCATGACTGAAGCTCATGGGCATTGTTGCACTAAAACTAAGCTAATAACTAATGTAAAAATATCCTTTGAAGACCTGCTTCTGCAGTGTTGTATGCTGGCTCAACTGTTTCCGCTTCCTCAAATATTTTTCAGTCCTGCTATGACACAAAAAAAGGGGTTGTTGGTTTTCTTTTTAGCTACAAGCTGTTTCAAATTCTTCTGTTATAGCAGGCATAGGGTTTTACCATCTCCTTCACAATGAAAATAGTGATAATTTGGTAGGAACAAAAGAGATACCAGAGTCTCTCGTTTTTTGGACAACGTGATGCTTCCATCATGTAAGTTGCCAGCAATTTGATTTAGCTATAGGCTGTGAGTGAAACCTGATGTTCAAACATGTGTTATCAATCTTCCATGGTTTCCCTTCTGATTAAATGCCAATCATATCCTACCAGAGCTGGACAAATCCAGTGTGTCTTTGTTGTATTGCCTATTGCTCTTCCTATACATCATCGTCCCAATTAAGACTGAGATGTTCAGTGTTGTGCATTCCTATTCTACTGATCCACTTCTGTCTTGCAAAAAACCCCCTCTCATGACAACCAACCAAAATAAAACCCACTGGTGACCTAAGTGCATCGCACATAATTTTCCTTTTGAGCAATGTAGGTATACACCCTCCTCTGAATGGATGTGATGTATTAGGGCTCGATCTTTCCAGCACTTCCCTGCCTGAGAAACTGCCTGCACATGAAAAGGCTCTTTCAGTTTAATGGGACAGCTCATGTTTGTAGGGCTGAGGCCCTGAAGAGCAGGGGTAACTTTCATTGACAGTGATGGCAGCTATTTGTCTAAATCCTTTGGACAGAGGGAAAACGGGAGTACATTGAAAAATTAATACTGAATATGTTTCTGATTAAAGTGACAGCTTGTGACCATGAGCCAGCACTGTGCCCTCGTGGCCAAGAAGGCCAATGGCATCCTGGGGTGTATCAGAAGGGGGGTGGTCAGTAGGTCGAGAGAGGTTCTCCTCCCCCTCTACTCTGCCCTGGTGAGACCGCATCTGGAATATTGTGTCCAGTTCTGGGCCCCTCAGTTCAAGAGGGACAGAGAACTGCTGGAGAGAGTCCAGCGCAGAGCCACAAAGATGATGAAGGGAATGGAGCATCTCCCTTATGAGGAAAGGCTGAGGGAGCTGGGTCTCTTTAGCCTGGAAAAAAGGAGACTGAGGGGTGACCTAATCAATGTTTATAAATACGTGAAGGGTGAGTGTCAGGAGGATGGAGCCAGGCTCTTCTCTGTGACATCCAGTGATAGGACAAGGGGCAGAGGGTTCAAGCTGGAACATAGGAGGTTCCACTTGAATATGAGAAAAAACGTCTTCACGGTGAGGGTGACAGAGCACTGGAACAGGCTGCCCAGAGAGGTTGTGGAGTCTCCTTCTCTGGAGACATTCAAAGCCCACCTGGATGCGTTCCTGTGTGATCTGATCTAGGTGTTCCTGCTCCGGCAGGGGGATTGGACTAGATGATCTTCGAGGTCCCTTCCAATCTCTAACATTCTGTGATTCTGTGATTCTGTGATTATACAATATGAAACAGTAAAAAACACATAGAACCCAAACAGTTACTTCAAATTCAAAGTGGCTTCATTTGACCATGAAATAATATCATTAATATCAATTGACATACACCACTGCTGACTTTGTGGTCATAACACTTTTCACAGTGAAGAAAGTTTCCATCTAACTTTAAAAGAAAAATTGGAGGTTTGATTGTTTTAAGATAATTTGGTGGAACAAGAAAGCTGGTGTTAATATTATCACTTTTTAAATTATTTCAGGTACTGTTAAATGATATATTTTGAGTGTATCTAATATTTTCTTGGGGATTTTCCCTTAGAAATCTGCAAGTTCAGACACTCACACACACACACAAAAGGTAGAATTTTAAAGTGTGGCCTTTCAGATGTCAATCAGATTTAGGTTTTTCACTCCACCACCATCCAAACTATGTCAGGTGTAGCAAGAGTCACAGTTCTAAAGGTGATGAGTTAGCAATTTTTAGTTCAAAATTTCCAAAGGGCAAACCTTGGTAGGTATTCATTTTTCAAGCTTGTCTAGGTTTGCATGTTTGTTTAAGCCTTTAACATAGCATTAAAGGCAGGACAGGCAAGCTGTTGTCACTGCTCACCCACATCTGTACAATGCCATTACAAACATTTCCTTATTATGTTAACAGCTCATTCTAAGTCACTATGCCATTCACACACCTGCATCAAGTCACATCTATTGTAGCACTTCTTGACTCAGTAACATATTTACCACTGTTATTGCAACTTAACCTTGAAGGTGGCTAGCAAAAATGGCAGATACTAAACCTAAGTGTAGCAAAGAAATAAGTTAGCCTATATCATACTCTGTTGCACAAATATCACAGTTTCTTTTTAGTTAAATTAAAAGACAAAAAAAATCAACCCATATTCACAATTATTTTATCCATGTCCAGTTGTCATCTTAGGCATAAATTTCTTCGCTTGCATCTCTGAAAAGTCACAAATCTCAAGAATTAGTATGCTAACTGTGTGAAAATTCAGTACCTGCAGACAGCTCACTTGTGTGGAAGCCAAGCCCAACAAAAAACACATGTACGCAAGTACTCCTCTCAGACTATCAGAACAAGCAGCATCAAAGCTGGGTGGGACAACATTGCTTCTGCATTTGTTAAAGTATCTGCTGTGCAGAGAAAAAATAAGACCACAACTGGCAGTGCTATCATGCTGGCTTATTTCTCAAATCCTTGTGCTTGGGGGAAGAAGAAAGCACAGAGAATGTTGTTGACAGTTCTGTTGCATAATGCTGGAAATGCTGTCCCTAGCTTTTCTGTAATCGCTTTTGCCTTTAAACGTATGATTTAGCTATAAATTATCACCCTAGCCATGAGCACTCCCTTCATAAGCTCACTGAAAAGCAAATTAACCTTTTCTCTCTAGAATGAACTCTCCTATTAATATGAAAATCAATTTAGTCCTGTTTGTTTTGGTTATCCCAGCCTGTCTGCACCTCCCAAGCTGAACAGTGACTCTCTAGTTAGTCACTTAAGCAGAATTAATTTTAAGAACCAATTAATCCCACCTTCTCCCAATAATAGAGCAAGTGATGTTCTGGAAAGCATTCCATTACTTCATCTGTAGTTTCTAATTGCAAAACAGAATGTCTAACTTTTGCCCTGATTTTTCCATCCTGACCTTGGACCAGATCCACAAGTGGAGAACACCACTGCATTTTAACAGAAGTCCATGTTACCTACACACTTTTCAACTGGCTGCAAGTCTAGCCCCTATATGTTTCTGGGCATATCTTTAAGGTCATTTTTCCAATTCATGCCTTTTTCAGGATCAAACTTCCCCCTTTCAGTTTATAAACATTATTTAGCACCTGCTCTCAAGTGGTGTTCATGAAATCTTACTCTCAAAAACACATGGACCTTTTATCCCCCAAGGAAAAATACATCCAAAGAACAGAAGTCCACCAAGATCAAAGTAACAAAGTCTGCATACAGTGAAGAAAGAGCTGTAATAGAATCCAAGGGTTGTATGGGTATGGGCATGCAGGGTAATGGGAAAGGTTGCACAGGATTTTCCTTTGTTCTTACTTTCCTGCAGTCATAACAGATGTTAAGGAGTATTTTTTCCTCTGCTTGTCAGGCTTTGTAACCTTATCCAAAGAATTTCATCATCCTACTTTATGCTATCATCTCTCTCACTGACAGGCAAATATGGTTAGTAGAAAGCCATTTTTCTTTCTATGCTCTAACCCTTTTTTCTAGACTGAGTGACACAGCTTTAGCTGTCCTACCCCCACTGCAATCAATGAACTCCTTTTTTGAGGGGAAGAATGCAGAGCAAGATGCAGCTATATCGCGTCTCACTAATGAACAAGCCGTAAAAAACTAAAATGCATGTAGACTTCTGATAGCAGCGAAATAATTAAATCTGCAGTAAAACACTGACTCGTGGTACCTTAGCAAAATGTCAGATTTCATGGTGGCATAGCATCAATTCTATCCCCAGGCTCTCAAGAGTGTTGTTTTAGGCTCTTTGATGTCTCAAAGGAGATTGGAGACATGCTTTTAGGACACTTTCAGATACACATAAAAGAAACAAAGAAAGCTGAGGTTCTGTGGCAAAGGCTGAAGATTCCTGCAGTAAGAAATGCTGAGGAGAGCTCTCTCACACAACTGCTGCCTACCTGCAGGCTCAGAGGCAGGATCTAAAGCCACATCCAAAATCACTGGTGCAAACCTGAAACCTGATTAGCATCCTAATTTTGGAGTTGCCCAGACACCGCGCACAACTTTCTCGTGTCCCTGGAGGTATATGAAGAACTGCCGCATTCCTCAATGGCTCATAGCAAAGCTCATGGCAGCTGGGACCTGGATCTGAAACCTTCCTCCAAACGAGGGCTGGCCTGTAGGGGTTTTGGAGGACGTGTGGAGGATACAGAGGCAACAGCTGTTTCCTTTTAAAACATGGCCAAAGGAGGAGGAAGGCCTACTTTTCACACAACAGCCTTGTTGTCTGGGCAGTCACCCAACAGACAAGAAAACAAGAATTGCTCCCTGGAGTGTTTCAATGTTTTCTATACTTTGGAATAAGCCAGCACTGGATAAACATCCTTGGAAGTGAGGGACCTTCTCTTTCTTTGCCGGCTTAATTTCTGCAGCACACTTGCTTTCTCTTTGTGACCCAGCAGATGTTTAACTATTTCTTGCAAAAGGAAATGTAAGATCTCTGGGAATAATCGCCACATTGCAAACAGCAAATCTCACACCCTGCAAAAAAGGTAAATGTGAGAGCTCTTCCAGTTCCTAAGAGGGGTGGAATTGTCCACCACATCACACACTTTGGCTCACACTGGCTGCCAGCACAAGCTTCTGGTGACAGGGACATACAAAATTTGTAAGGAGAATCAAGTATATATATGTACGTCTTGATCAATTTACTTGGTGGTTGGGAAAAGGAGAGGGAACCTAGGTACAGAACAGTTAACAAAGAGGCAGGGGGAGGGACAAGGTAAGGATGCATCTTCCTGCCATCTCTAATAATTGTACACCTGCATGCTGATGAATTTCAGGTACGAATGCTATTAAAAACATCTTTTTTTATTATAGTTGTCTCCTTAAAAAAAAAGAGCTCATCAATCCACTGCTTTAAAATAAATCATTACCTTTTTACCAATGTGTACTTTTATGAAGGAAACACATAATTCTTTCCAGAAATATAATTTCAGTATCATTAAATATATTGCTGACTTCTTTATCTTCTTGTTCTACCACTTGTCATGTGCCCCAGGCCAATGTTGCTCTAACAGCCATATTGAGTATCACAAGCTTAGCATGAGCTCTGAGGTATTTTTATGTCTGTTCACTTGCTAAACGTGTACTTTGTTTTTCTAACGGTGTTAAACTGAACTCTCTAGATTAAGCTGTTAATATAGGTCAAATTTAGTCCTTCAGGGATGGGACAGACTCTCCCCCCTATTCTGATTACCTGCAGGGTTAAGCTGCAGGTTTTTTCTTCCTGCTTAAATTCTGTGGTGTTGTCAAGTGTTTTTCAGTATTTTCAAATACCAGTGATAGCCTTGCTAAAATCATCTTTAAGCCTCCTTTTTAACATACCTTTGCTTCACTTCTAACTTTTTAATGCTGATTCAGACCTACATTACTAAGGAATGCCTACACATCTCCTTTGCCCTCGTAAGTAGAAAGACCTCCTTAAAGCTTTCAAAGTACTTAGCTGCCCTGCATAGTGTGATGAAGAGGGTGAAATGGAATATATTATGAAATGTCATACCCAGTCCAAACTGGATGAGCAATTATTGAACTAATAATAAGGTTGCAGCACTGTTTCTTCAGAAACCTTTAATTTTGACATCAATAGGCATCATACGTATCTCAGTGTGAAATAACTTTATAGCTTTGGTTGGTCTTATAATAGCAATGCTTAGAAAACAAAATAAAAGCATCTATGGCACCATTAATGGAACGATTAAAACTGCAGATGAAAATGCACAGAAGTCAGGATAAGAAATGAAATGTTAGCTAATTTACCTTGTACTTTTATACTGTCTATTATGAGAGACTGTTGAAATCTAGGTCTAGTTACACAAGTATTGAATAACTGCTGGCTTGACGCTAGTTGTGTTAATCTCCCTAGGCTGCCTCTATAGTCAGTGAAGAGGCAGAAGCTTTGTTTTGTCTGTCCGAATTGCCCTGTCTCACCAGACAACAGTTAGCCTTTGTGAATTAACCCTCCTGGCTCCCTGCATATTAGTTTACTGGATAGGCTAATGTTATTACAACTAGTCCTCACTATTTCAATTCCTGATATTTGCACATGGAAATTGAAAAGCCTTGTTTTGCACTAACATGATCTCTTGCATATAACCTCTTGGGTTATTTTCTTTGAAGGAAAAAGAAAGGGAACATTGTCCAGGTTTAACGGCAGTTTAGCTTTATAGACCTCAGGACAGCATCCATCATTAAAATTAAGCATGTGCTTAATTGGTTCTCTGAATATGGATGGAGTTAAGCACATGCTTAAATGCCTTGCTCACTTGGGGTCCTAATGAACCATGCAAACTTAAAAGTTCACATCTCATTGAGATAAATGGAGTGGATAATCATATATTTATCAGAAGAGAAGCTGCTGCTTGCTGTATACATTGACAGCATCTTGTAGTATTGTCCTCCCTCTCCAGCTGGGATATCTAGATCTTGCTGAAATGAAACAGTAACAACAGAATAAGAACTGATATTTCTAAATCAGATCAGTTCAGCAGTACAGCATTTGATAGTGTCATGTCTGCACATTTGCCATAGAGAAAATAAATATTTTGTTATGAAATCTTATGATTTAAAAAATTAGCAAAAATTAGGCAGAAGGAAAAAAAAAAACCAAAACCCAAGCAAATAGAGGGGATATGTAGAACCAAAGAATACACCAGCTATTTCTTGCCTGCACAGTCTTTCCTAGATATGAATTTAAGACAGACTTTTTTTTTTTTTTTATGTTTCAAAGAGACACCTGCTGTCTCTCACAAGACTTGTCTCTTCTAAGGGTCTTTGCAAAAATATAATTGTTTTGGTAACAATAGCAAAGTCCTAAAAGTATTTCTACAGTTAACTGGGTTTGTGGTAAGGCTAGTATTTTCAGCATTAGTGCTTTGTGTTCTGACCTGATCATTAAATGATATAAATCTCCATTTCAACTCCTATTCATTATACTGTTGTTTGTAACTACCTCCACACTTCTGCTGTGTGCTAAGGGTAGAAACAAAAGAAAAAATAGCACAAAATTCCTGCTACTGACACCAGAGTGGACATAACATTGATGTAAGATGTTGAGGAGCACTAGATTGACTCTTCCTTTCCCTCATTCCTGTTAAATTTTCGGTGTGACACAGTGACAGTACCAGACTTGTAGCATGGGGCTGCTAATGCAGAAGAGCCCATTCCAGCAGTTCTATCTATACAGTGCAACACCTCTTCTGCACCTCCTGGGTTGATGCATAGGGAGTCAGGGAAAAATTGTGGTCCTGCACTGGGAATGGTATTTCAAGAAGGTTGAAGATAGAAACTTATAAGGGTCTTTAAAACCTCTTATCCCTATTTATTCTCATTTATCTAGCAAAATTTTTCACTTGGAGAAGAGTTGTTGTAATGGCTAGCACTGAACACTCTGCCCAGCAAGTCATTAACTGGCCACCGAAACAAGCCATTTCCTAAGCAGAAGCCCAGCAGAGACCAGTGAGATGCAGACTTTTGTCTGGGTTGTCTATGGGATTTTCTTGTATCTGGTAATGATTGAAACTCATTATATCCTCAGTAAAAAAATAGGCATGGTCTGAGATGACATACCACCGTGCTGAATTAGACAAAATGTGGGAAATAGTACAAAAATTTTTTGGAAGGAAGGGGGAACAGATACCATGATCTCACATGTCATTCCTCAGGAAATAAGGCTATGAGATTTCATTAACACTAACGGTGGTGGACATGTGCTGGATAATCCAGAGACAGGGTCTGGACATGTGATGCATTTTAAAATAAAGCACACAGAACAGTCCCAACAGTGGTTGCCTCTGCTTATAGAAGGCTCTGCATCTGCAATCTTTTTCTTTTTCTCTATGTATTATACCCTCTAGGTTTGTCTTGAACCATGTTTGCTGATATAATTTAAAATGCTGGAGGCTAAGTGAGCATGAAACGCTACCTGGACAGGTGACAGCTAAAAAATTTAAACACTTTGTCCTTTATGATGAATTTCACTAACCTACACATGGTACATTATAGAATTATTGTCACTGTCATATAAACATTTGACCAAAAAAAGCGATGTACTTAAAAGAACTACAGAACTACCTGGGCGGGTGGGGGGAGTTTGCAAAGTGTCAGGATTTACTCTGTCTGAACTTTCCTTGACCTGCCTGTAGCCTTGCGTTAGTTGGTTTAGTTGTGACAATGACTGCTCTAACTCTTTGGGGATTTATGGCTCATTTGTTTTACTTCTTTTGTCTTTGTGTGATACCACCATGGTTTTACCAGTATAGACAAATACAGGTCAGGCAGGATAAGAGAGACCTTGAGGACTGGAGACACAGGGTGCCATGTGGAGGAATACAGGCTTGGGATGATAAGATGGGGCACATGCTCAGCAGTGGAGACTCCACAGCTAAGGAAATGCAGACCTAGACCTGGACAAAACTGATTTGTAGGATAACAAAGAGAACAAAGAAATAGTAACTAACATAGGTAAATTCACCATAAAAAATTGTCAGTAACGTGGAGGTTATGAAATAAAAGCTAGGTGTAAAAGCAAGTTAGGAGACATATGAAAGTGACCTCGAGAGAGAGAAGGAGGAAATTATCAACATGAACATTATATTCCTCCCAGCAAAGAACTCCAGGTGCTGACAACTCACTGTTAACACCACCAGAATGAACCCGTCAACCTTAGGACTAAGAGGAACAGCGGAAGGGTGAGGATAACATCAGGAAAAGGGGTAGAAACTAAGTATATGTGTGTAAAAATCTAATTGTATTTCTACTATTATTACTGAAAAATTTTCTACCTAGATCTGTTCTTTCTCTTTCCGTAATATTTGGATCTGAACTTATAATGATTTTTGGATTACTGTTTAGGATTTCAACTATACTAATGGTAATTTTTGACTTTGTGTATAAGGTGTGTTTCCTCTTTACCTGTAAACAAGATTTTTAACTACCTAAGGAAGAAATTTTGAAAGCATACACTTCTTTTATACTACTAGAAAATGGTATAATAAGATCCAGTGGCCAGAAATTGATCTGGCTGAAACAATGAAATTATACTTGTTGTATGCTGCCAGCAGCAATAATAAATACATATCAAAATAAAAAGCAAACTGTGCAAACCAGGAAGATGGTCTTAATAGGGAAATATTAATCAGGAATGTTCATTTCAGCGTAGGAGTTTGTTTTGGCTTTGTCTTTTTGCCAATGGCAAGCTTTAGGCAAGATGGTAATAATGTATTACTATAGCTCATGGAAATAGCCTGCCCTCCCTTCTACATTTGCCAGGGCGTTGTTGTTGCACTGGCTGTTAGCGCTGTCAGGCTCCCTGTTCTTGCTCCCACAAGCTCTTCAAAAGAAGCGGCACTTGTTTGGACTCATGGAGGTTTTCCATTAGGAGAGCGGAGGGGGAGATCATCTACATGCTTCTTCACTCTCACTTAAGCTTAGAAAAAAATGCTCTGTACAACGTTCACGGAAAGACCTTGGCTTTTCAGGGGCTGCAAAAGCTGTACATAAAATGAATTTTTACTGCCAAAATGGATCTTATTATTTGGAGTGTTTTAGGCTGCATTTGTACAAAGCAGCGAGTAACTGTGCTTTGGAGATCTATGGCGAGGTTTTATAAGAACATGGAATGGAAGCAAAGAGGTCTCATTAATTTATGCTTTCGTAATATCGAGACTGTAAGGAAATATATTTTAAATAAGAATTGACACAGGAGACCTCCATGATAACAGCTTATATTGAAAGAAATCATTCTTATACAATATCTTTCTAAAGGCTCATAAAAGATAGCAATAACAAACAGCATTATGCAGTATCTGGGAAATTCTCTTTACTTAAAATGCTTTCTGCTTTTATTATTATCCAGACTCATTCCTTCAGTGCAAGTTCTGATTGCAGGTTGAGCAATGTGGATGGTCTCATTACAACAGGGTTGTATTAGAAAACCTGATACTGATAGTTGCAATAACAGCACCTTTCTCTTGTTGTCCGTCACTTGGCTACGACAAGAGCTGTGCAAATTTCCTGCTATCAAATTCTGGCAGGTGGATGGAAATCAATCTAATATGCTGTACGTATCGCACCTATACCCTATTGCAGTGGGAAAAAAAAGCATGTTCAATATCCTGACTGTGACCAGTCAGGAGCACAAGCTGCTGCACAGGCATTGTTGGGTAGTGGACAGGTTTAGGTTTGTCTGGGGAGCGTACAAAAGGGCCATCATGTAGACCATAATGCAAATACACATCAATGTAAATGTTTTGACTGTACATGCTCAAGTAAGTCACAGGCAGCTTTCAGGGCAGTCATTAATGGTTTTCTAGCAACCAATTCCTTATTTCCTCATCATCACTTTTCTACTGCATGTTCATGTCCAAGGCCAGCTAATTTTGCCTTTGAAAGGTCCAAGAGGTTAGCTAGTGTCACTTAGCTCCAAGGGATCACAAATACTCAAGATACATGCTCCCAGATTTTGGTGCTGCTATGAGGAAAGGAGGAAGAGCTACCTCTCTTTGTCCCTGTGCAGGTCTCCTACAGTGTTTCAACATTAATCCTAAACTATTCTCTACTTTTGTAGGGTTTGTCAGTGCTGGCAGTTACAGCTGGTAGTGTAGGTTACCTGCTCACCAGGCCTACACCAAAAGGGCCATACAATAGAAAGCAAATCCTTCCTGTCAACCCAAAGTTAATTGTTTTGCATCCTTTTAAATTGATTTATTAGGAAAAAAAACATCCCCAAATCTCACACACAGTGAAACAAGATAACCATCTAAGCAGGGAAAATTCAGAACTACAAAGTGAGAAATGAAACACGTGAAAGCTGGAAAACCAATATCCCTCTTGAGATGAATGGGTCCTTTTCTCCAGGCTTTCTTTCAAATTTAGCAACTTCCAGTGTTTCTGTGGTTGAGAGAAAGTGTGCTCTCCCTTGACTTCTCTCTGGAATCCTTAAGAAGGTCTCTTCCTGTCATTTCTGAGGCTTGGTGTAGGACTGCCCTCCACTGCAGGTAGCCTCTTGCTCCCTTTGGAAGTTTTCCAGTCCCACCTACTTCAAGCTCTTCCCTGCTCTCCTCTTCTCCCACCACTTGTCCTGCCCTGCCTTTCAGAGGGTTTGTCAGTTTGGCATGCTTGGATGCTCTTACGGAAGGTGTGGATTACCTTCCTCCCTTCTTTCTAGAGTTTTCCCCTTCAAACTACATTACAGTCACCAGGACCAGCCTTCCTCTCTGCTGTCCCTCTACACAGCATTCCTGTAATGATATAGCATGATATGAATACAATATGCCATTGTATAAGTGCCTGCTCAGGAACAATTGCATTAACCAGACTGGCCTGCTCTAAAAATCTGTGGTAAGGTCAGCACAAAACCCTGGCTAAAGTGAGCACACCATCAGCTCCCCTGCTCCTTTCTCGACTTTTTCTAATTCCATAATGTGTTGGGGTTTTTTTATTGCTCAGTTGTTGATAAGTCCTGATGGAAGCCTCATGCTGGCCATTTTGAAGACATTTTCTGACAACCTGGTAGACAGGCCTGCTGAAATAGAGAATTTCCATTTTGAGAACGTTAACCTTTTTTTTCTGAAAGAATAAAGGTATCAGAGCAAAGTTGCTGCAGAAAAGCTAATGCCTTCCCTTTGTTTATGAATGCACATCTTGATGAAATCCTGTGACTAGTTAGCTGCTAAAGACATTTAACGTTATAAATTAATAAAACCATGAATTTTGTATAAGATGTTTTCTGGAAGGTCTTTCATGTTGTTGATTGCTATCTTTCTTAGTGGAATTAATCTTTCTGCTTAGGGTTGTTTCAGTCTTCACAGATGACATCTCAAAGTAACTCATTTATTCAGGGAGTAAAACAGATTTAATGAACCATGGGAAACACATGATTTTTCAGAAGTGGCCGTAATGACAATGGTTCATAGATAATAACAGGCTATTTACCTGTGCCTCAATTGCTTCAAATTTGTTTCCTTCAGACAATTTTCTAACCTTGGCTATAGTAACAATATGATAGAGCTATAGGTCCACAAGCAATTTGTTAATTAAAATTAATGTTGCATATTGAGTTGTTGCATGAAGTACACACATCTTCTCAAAGGAAACATGATCAGCTAACCAAACAAATCTTTGGGTCTGACCAGTTTAAGAGATGAAGAATTTATTTCTTCAACTGACTACAGCTTTCCTGGTGGTTGTATACAGTTACGATCAGCATATATTTAGGATTACTGATTCTCCTTGGTAAAGTGTTAAGCCTGTTTCTGGTGACATCTAGGTTATTGGACTGACGTGCTTACCAAAGGGAGCAAAAAACACTTTTACATTCTTATGTGAGTTAATCGGATTTCCATATGATCTGGTCAAGTATGATGAGTTAGATGGATGGGTGGTTACTGAAGACAGAATCAACACTAGAGCTTTTCCTACATCCTGAATGCTTCCTATTTAGAGTTTATGGAACTCCAGGAGTGAAGAGAAAGTAGACAGGAACTCGGCCTCACCAATGTCAAAATTTAAACTTATATTTAAACAGTTGCAGGGTTAACATGCATAGAAACACACAAAAAAGTATATATAAAAGTAACCAGGAAAAAAAACGGGAAACACAATGGATTCACCAGAGGCAGTTATCCCAGGAAGGCTTTTCTGTGAGATTTAGACACCTGAATCCATGAATGCAACTCACAGAGCCTTTGCTTAACCTCCTCAGCATTCAAAAGGTTAAGGATTGTTGGGATTTCACCAGAAAGTTCCCTGGTGCAGCCTGTGTTGCACCTGATCCTGCTCAGAGGTGACAAAGAAGCAACATGTCTCTCCTGATATCCCTCTCTGTATAAGGAGGAGGCAAGGCTTCTCCTTCTTGCTTTGAGGACTGTTTTACAATTTCCTTTAACACCCACAAATTCAAGACATTGTCCTCACTGGGCTACAGGACTGTGCTCCATCTTCCCATCTTCTGTCCCCCCACTTTGTCCCCAAAATCATACACCTTTGTAAAAATACAGAAAGATATTGTCCATCCTCAGATGGTAGATTTAGGTACCTAAATCTGTGGGACTGCTTGGGTGCTAAGATCCTTTGAGAATCTAAGAGCTGGAGGAGCCCAGTGCCAATGGCTTTCATTGGGCAGGTAGGATTTGGTCTTGGGGATCATTCATGTTAATTACTGCATGCAATTACTACATGCAATTACTGCCTTAGAATTAATTATGCACCTGAGCTTGGATTTACTTTACCTTAATATTTTTATGTAGCATAAATACCAAACTACATAATATAGCCTGCACAGACATGCTCACTTTTCAAAATAAACTCCAGGATTTACATGATGGAATATGAATTTTAAACATTGTTGAGAGGCAATTTTGGCATTTGTGTAAAGAAAAAAGGGGATAGGGAAAAGAGGTACAACGATAATTTCCAGTGAGCTAAGTAATCCTGATACATTTTTTCACATGCATCCCACATCTTTGAAAGGATACGTACTGCATCTTCTGTAAGTGGAGAGTTTTGAGATGTGTAACATTTCCTGTGTAACAACATATCAGTTTCAGGTTGTGATGAGAAAAAATTGCTTTCAAATATCACGGGTTCAAAAGTGCAGCTGAAATTTTAAAGTATTAGTTTCACATTCTGTTTAAGAAAAACTGTGAAAAGAAAAGCAGAAAGGCGACCGAGGATAAAATTCCAATAAAAATAAGACATCTATATCTAGCCAGACAGTCAGTATTATATATACCTATATAATACTGTGTGCATGACGAATATTGTAAAAGAGCATTAAGGCTGCACGGTTAGGCAGTCAAAAGTTTGGAAACAGCCTAGTTAAGGTTGCTCACTGTGCTGCTCTGCTCCCTTACATTGTGAACACGTTATGCCTTTTTTTTAAGTGAAGTGCAATACTTCTCTGCATACTCTTTCTCAGATAGAATAACTATTTCTTTTATATAACCTCAGGAAACTTGAAATGTTGTTTATTCCTCTAAGCATAAGGATTTTCATTATCATTGTGGTGCAGACAGTAACACAGATGCTCAATCTGGTTTTTAGCCCTTTGTACCATTCAGATGGCACAGAAGAGCCATAAACCACACAATACCAACCCACTTCTCCACCCTCCTCCCATATTTCCTTCTGCTGTGTCTGATGTGTATGCTTTTCTCCTGCCTCCCTCCTTCTGCCGTTTTTGCGTGGTTAAGAAAAATGAAGCACAGCAGCACAGCTTTGCAAATGAGGAGAAAGAGGTGGCAAGAAGCTTCCTCCATCATCACTCCTATGCATAAGAAAAGATGCAAGACAGCATCTCCTGCATGTCTTCATGTGATTTGTCCTTGTCTGTCTCTAAGGCCAGGGTGAAGACCCCCCAAGACCAAGAACCTGGATCTAGGTCTAATTCTTACTTTATATCAGTCATGGTCGTGTTTTACCTCTCCCACCCTCCTCCCACAGACACATGGTGTCCTTATGTCCTCTGTTTGGAAGGACTACTGAGCCTACAGAGACCAACCTTTTCCCACCTGATTTCTGAGGTGCCCTTCTTGGCTCAGTGCTGTCAGTCAACAGAAAAACTCCCCAACTACAGGTCAATTAGGAGTCAGTTCACTTACAAAGTCAACTGCCAGATAAATGAACAAGCTTTAACTGCTGCTCTCTGGAGTTTTTTTCTTCACATGGAATAGGCTCTTTAAATATGATGCCTTGAGTTTTCATGCTGGTGACTTGCATGACTTCCAACCCATCATTCTTGAAATGTATTGCAATTTCTGTACCCACCAAAAAGGGGACCAGCCTATTGCCTCTTTACAAAAAAGGTATGTAATTAAAACTACATCTACTCCAATCCCTTTGATGTTCATCCAAACCCACTGATATCGATGATCTCACAACAGAATTGTGTTGATGCAGACCTGGACAATGAGTTCTAATGACAATCTAACTCTGAGGCTCCAAATAATTGCTTGAGCATCTTCCCGAGAGAGGAAAATACTTGTGATAAATTTAAAGATCTCCAGTACATCCATGTTTTGTGTTGTCAGACAGTCTAGAGGGCAAAATCACAGCTGCAGGCATATCTCTTCCCTTTCCAGTTAGGGAGTGCGCAAATACCCTGTTTTGGATGTGATTAATCGTAGAATCATAAAATGGTTTGGGTTGGAAGGGACCCTGAAGATAATCGAGTTCCACTCCCCCGGCCATGGACAGGGACACCTTCCACTAGCCCAGGTTGCTCAAAGCCTCATCCAGCCTGGCCATGAACACTTCCAGGGATGGGGCACCCCCAGCTTCTCTGGGCAACCTGTTAATAACTTGACTATCTCCAGATGATTGTCAACACTCGCCTGGTAGAGATCACTGCCCGAATTTCTGAAACTGCAGAACACAGGTGATCTTTCATTCATTTTAATGTTAAATTGCAAGGATATCTTATGTTGTCTTCATAATCAGTTTAAACTAAGCTCGAAGTCTTGGCACTGAGGCAGATGAGGAGTAGCCGCCAGTAGCTTTCTACCAGTACTTAGGGATATGTGTAACCTCCAGTGGAGAAGCAGGGACAAATGGGGAGGGGTGCATATGCTTGCAAAGCAAAGGCATTTGTTTGCCATTATTGTATCTGCTGGTAGCTTCTCATTCCCATATTTGTCTTCTCAGATCTGAGGCTTCAGCATTAGCTCAATTCTTACATGTAATGGGTGTGCACGGGATTCAAACCCACTTTACTGCATGGCAGACTTAGAGACTAAGGTAAAAGGGGCAAAATATAGACTGTTAGCATGAGGTAGAAGCAACATAGAAAACTTTCTCATGTTATATCTTTTCAACTTCTATTTAATTTTGGAGAATAGCATAAAAATCTTATCTGCAGTGATGGTCTTAAAGCTTAAGGAACGCAACATGATTCTGTAATGTAACTCCATGATAATTTTCTTCGTTTATAAACCTGAGCTTAGCTTAATAGATTTCCATTCTAAAGTTACATTAAGACAAAGAAGAATGCATGGTGTGTTAAAAATTCAGAGGAAGATCAGCAGGCTGTAAGAAAAAAAAGAAGAAACATTTAACTGGGAAGGTCAGCAACTCTTTAGCAATTTTATTATAAATAACTCAATTATATTGTATAATTCCCATGATTGTCAGAGACCTCATTGATTACTCACAATGGTACTGCATTAGGATGCTGATAATGAGACGTTTATTTTAATAACTATTCTCTATATAGTTGTACTAGCTTGCAGAAGCACTAGGTTAAGGATACTTCAGTTAAGTGACTCCTGAATGAATTTAACATAATAAGGAGGACAGATGGGCTTTCAACTCCGTAGCAACAGTAAAGAAAACAAGACATCACTGGAGCACAGATCCTTTCACGCTGTTCTTTTTGCAGATACAATGTACTGCTTTTCAGCACATTAGTTATTTCTGCTTAGGATAGTTATGTCATATAAAGAACTCAGAATTTGAATCAATAAAGGCTAGACACTTTTGACATTTATGTTAAGCGGCAGCTTACCCTGGGAAAAAAGCAATTATCCATGTTTCTTTGACATGTACTGAAATAAATGGAATTGCACTGGAAACAAGAGAATGGGTACCTTCAGCAATGGGTGCAGATCCTGGCCTAAAATTAGTGATTAAAACAATAGTTTTTGATTTTTACCAGAAATTCCGTGAGAAATTAGATCTTTTCTACCCCTTCCTCTTTCTCATCTCCATTTTTCAGGCAAATCTTGGTTCCTTTTACTGCCCCCATAATACCTCTTCAATGAGCACATTTCAATATGTGAGCTATTACCCAGAGTAGAAAGCTCTCCTGAGAATCCATCTGCAAGTCCATTTCTATGCTCAAAGCCATTATCACTTTCTGGATCCAAAGGCATTTGTAACACCTACAAACAATCAAGGAACAACTAAAGATGCAGTTCCAGCAATTGGAATTTAAAAATCCATTTCAAATACAGAGGTACTGTAATCTGTACAAAATGATTAGATTTCACACAACTACTGAACTATTTTGATGATTTAGTCCTTAAAAATCTGTACCAATAACTATACTGCAAAACACAGAGGCATCAGCACAGCATGATGCAAGTCTCTGCTCTCAAGTTAATCTTTAAAAATAAAATGACCTAGAAAGATTTTTTTTTCTTTTGTATTTGAGAATTTTGTGTTATACTCTGCAGACAGGAAAGGCCTGGGGAGGATTTAATATGCTACTTCTCATTGTCATTTCTGTTGAGCCATCACTTACCCTCATTAATCTTGTAACAGACTCTGCCCAGCATCTTCCCTTGTAAGCAAGACTCCCCTGTTGGGAAGCCTGCACAGATTGCTTGGTATAACTTGCAACATTTGGGCCAACACATCATACGTGATGTATGAAAATATTTCTAGATGGCTTTCAGAGTTGTATCTGCTGCCATGCTCTCCTACTGAGGCTTTGCAAAAGCCTTTTGGAGAGAGTGCTCAGTCTTCTGTTGCCCTTGCTTAGTCTGTGTCAGGGTTTGAGGAGACCCGAGACTTTCCCTGCCCAACACTTCAAGCTCTATCGGCATCAGTGCTTCTCCACAGACCCTCTGTTTTCTGCATTTGATGCAGTGGTGTGTGGGTGAACGTGAAGGGAGGCTTTCGAAGGATGGGCCTGTGAGTCTCCATCACAGCAGCCCTTTAGACAATACAACAACCCCATCCCTACTCTGGATAGATCTGTTTGTAATCCAGATGTAATATTAATTCTTAGCAGCAAAATGAAACAAATTCTTTGACATATGTATAAGGAAAAAGTTGGGCAGGGCCATAGAAAAGTCTCTTTGAATTAAAATGCATGCATATATACATGTATACCTGTGTGTGTATGGAGAAGTATGCATAAATAAAGGAATCAGAGAATGTCCTGATTTTATATACTCTCATGTCTGACAAATAAAGGAATTGTCACATGTATGCCTGCCCTGTTAATAGAACAGGGGTTATAAGGGGATTCTGCTGATTATTGCAATCTGTCATGTTTTCACATAAAAAAAATTACACTAAACGTATAATGAAAATATTTTAGTGGATGCTCAGTCACTGTGAACTAAGTTATCCATCATGCTTTGCAAACACAAGCTGTAATAGTGGGAAATTTTCTTGTCTTTTCTCCAGAACAGAAAAAGAAGTATCAAACCAAAGTTTATGGTTGTCCATCTTCTTACACAAAACCAAAGGAACTAAACTGTGCAAGGACCAATTTGGGTTTATGATATCTGTTTTAACAACCATTAACAAGTAAGTTTTCAGTCACAGACTTTTACTTTGAATCTTAAACTCTAAGAGATTCCCTGGAGACTCCATGTTAACATGCATTGTAGAATATAAAACACAGAGATAATATGAATTTTTACTAACTGCAATTAAAAATAATTGTCTGTGTTTTAAATGTTACCTTCCCATTATATTAGATAAAGGCATTAACTCTACTTTCTGTATAATTCTTTTTAATCTCATCTGTTTTTTTACTTTCTAAGATTAAGAATCCTATGGGAAAACTGGAACTCTTCTCTGATTTAATCCCATACACAGATTTGTCTTTAACCCTACCCAAATCTCTCTCTTGCTTGACAGAAAACATGGTAATGATATTTTTCAGGCAAAGACTCTGAAAAATCGGCCTAGTTTTCAGTGAAGTCTAAGAGACAAGAAAGGCACCACAATAATAGCTGCTCAAAAGAGTAGTTCTTTAAAAAAAAAGGTGTGAGACCAAACCAAATTAACACAAGCAGAAGATCCATACATAAACCAGGGCAGAGGAAGTATTTCAAGAAAAGAAAACTCATTGCTATTTTGCTTAATGCCACACTTTTTAATTTGATGCCTAGCCTTTTTACCATATTTCTATACAAATTTAAGATGGTTAGATATCTCTCTCCACCTTCACTTCAATTATTGGAGCTGTAGATTCCTTAACAGTGAAATTAGGACCACAACACTTCTCTGCTTCACTAACCAGTTGAATTTTTAATTACTAAGGTATAGAAAAATACTTTTTTAGCTCTACACTCAGTATAAGCTTCATTTTTATAATCTCTAAGCATTCTTCCTTAAAGAAGCTCCTCTTTGCCTGAACAAGGCAGTTTGTTCCTTGAATGTCTTCCTCAGCCCTTCTGTCCCATCTGCTGTTTTATGGTCTCTGCAGCCAGTATTTAAACAAATACTTTAACACAGGAAATTCATCCTCCATGCCCATGAATACGTAAAACAAAAAGGTAAATGAAATCTATACTTACTTCTCATCCTGCTTTCAGTGTACCACAGCCAACATGTGATGTGGATATGAGTGTGCACAAGGTAGGGTAGAAGGGGAAGCAAAACTGGGAAATAAAATGGCTCTTGAAAAGCAGGAAAAGATGCTGTTTGATGGTCACAAAGTATCAGAAAGATAAATGCAAATTTGCCCTTGAAGAAAGGAATGAAAAGGAGAAAAACACTGGAAGTAATTCAGGTGGTTGAGTTCAAGTTTTAAGTTTCAAGTTTGTCTGAAATAGAGTTTGACTCAGTGCTGCTGATGTTGCATAAAGTGAGCCCACTAGTGAGGTTTAGATGAAATCTAGGTAAACAGCAGAAGATTTCATGCTGTTCTAATACAGACCCCTGTGAAAGCACAACTGTTCAAAAAAATACGTAATATACTTCAAGTACGTGGGCCTACAAACCTCAAGAGGCACCAGCGCAATGGTTCTAGCCGAATAACTTCTAATTTGACACTGAAGAGGCAACCTACCAAGTAATAACTATGAAAACTACACAGGGACAATAATTCAGCTTACTGTAGCTGTGTTTTAAGCACAAGGAGATCTGTTATGTATTAGTGCTAACCTTAACACAAAGCTCACCTTGCTATTAGATGATTGTTCTGCTTTTTAATGTGTGTGATCCCAACAAAAAACAAATCATAGAATGTGTTGTAGAATAAACACAGTCATGTTTGATGTACCACATTGCATATACTAAAGAAAAAACAGAAGCATTTGTAGCAGAACTAAGATGAAAAACAAAATAATTCTCTCTCAGAAATCGCTGGCAAACCACCCATTATTTCAACGGACAGGGCCAGTAAAGTCTCTCCAGATGTCTCATCTTAACCAAGGGTCATTAGTGAAGCTCTGTTCTATTACAAACATGAACCTTCCTTCCCATAAAGAATGCTCTTATTCAAAGAACAGCTTGAGCAGTAGCTGATCAGCACAACAGCTCAATGGTAAGTACAAGCATT
This sequence comes from Pterocles gutturalis, assembly GCF_000699245.1. Taxonomy (NCBI): domain Eukaryota; kingdom Metazoa; phylum Chordata; class Aves; order Pterocliformes; family Pteroclidae; genus Pterocles; species Pterocles gutturalis. Next base: position 30,443 of record NW_010127347.1, on the reverse strand, counting down.
ATGTCCATTTTCTAGAGGCACAATGGAGTTCGGCAGTACCAATCCAGGCCTGAACAGGAATTAAAAATCATGAGTTCTGGCCTGGCACTAGTTCCTTCTAGTCCCATGAATCTAAAAGCAAACATTAAGGAGGAGAATACTCATTTATTGATGCTGTTCTGCACTACTATGCATAAGACGCACAATTAATTCCCAGCCCCTTGCTCTGCAGAGACCATGAGCACTTAAACCAGAATGTCTCATCACTTCAGTAATGACATCTCCAGGGATCTCCAGTGTTGGGTGAATGGGCTACAAAATCTGAGATAGTGACTGATTCTGGTTTTATTGGTGTAAAAGCTGATTCCCTAAAATAAGAGCACAAAAGCCTGTTGCAACATAGTGCTATTGAAAATTTTAAATACAAGTTTATTAATGAATACCTGAATTTTATTAATCAGCTAGACTCCTCTGGTTTTGAGAAATCCTTTGAAAAAAAAAAAAATGACACACGGGTGACAAATTAAGATGCAGGAAAAATTTTGTATGCTCTGTGTAAAGAAAGTGTAAGACATAAAATGCAGAAACACACCACAGAAACACAGCAAAAACCGTAGATACCTCACTACATAATCAGTTCACTAATCCAGTCATCAGTCAGGACTAATAGGAGCTGTACATTTTTATTCCGCAGTGCTTCAAAATCTGGGTCAGCCAAAAAAACCGCCCGGCTGCCTGCAGGAGCCTTGGCGCTTGCCCGGTAGAGGGAGGCATTCCCAACACCGACCGCTCCGAGGAGCCAGAAGGCAGCAAACTGCTGCCTAAAAAAATAAGATCCAGAGGGAAGAGATGTCCATTTTGTTTATAACACAATCGCTTTGAGCATTATGAAACTTCAGAAACACTTAACACCTTCTGGAAGTCAAGTGAGATTGTATTTATCAAGTCTCAGTAGTAAAATAGCTGACCTGTCCTGAATGCACGTAGGAAATTATTATTATGTTTGGAGAAAGCTTAAAAATTATTTGAAACATTGTCAAGCTATTTGCAGGCTGTAGTGTGAGAGCACCCCTTACGGGAGTTGCACTCAAGTGTCTGGGCAGATGGGGAATGGTGGCACACCAGGACCTTCACCTGGCTGGAGTCTGGGACCCCAACCTCGGCTGCTCCCTTGCCATTAATTAATTATTGGAAAAGTACCCTGAAAGATGGGGTGTGCTGCTGCATCTCAGAGCTGAGTGCCAAGGAGATGACAAGAAAGGAGGCAAGGGCTAGCAGACCGAGCAAGCGTTTCAAACAGGAGGCGTTGCATGGGGGCCAGGAGCAGTGACCAGCTCTGCCACCTCCCTCCCTGCCAGGCACAGTCCCGGGATGGGGCCAGCTCTCACCTGTGCTGCTGGGTCCAGGGTCAGGGAGTTGGACCATTCAGCCTGAAGATAAAAGCATATACCTGCCTACACATAAGAAGCACATCCAGTCTGTGACTGCAAACCAAAAGCCAGAGGCAGCAATGCTTGCCCTCTCCCCAAAGAAATTAATAGGATGGGAAAAGGGGAACATGTGGCTGTAGCATTGCCCTGGGAGCATGTGCAACCCTTTCAGTGACTCCTGTGTCAAAAATCCACATAGCGGTTGTGGGTTTCCTTGTCCAGCTCGTATTGAAGACTGCACAAGTTTTCCCAGACCTCTGAGGTGTTTAGCTGTGCCTGGGCCTCTCAGATGTGTTATGTCTGCTTTGGCCATGGTCCAGGGGTGCACTGAGATGCTGAGGGTTTCTGTAGCTGTGTTGTGTAGCAGTGCTCCATGATGCTGATGCTTCCAGGACGTGTTTGCCAGATCTGCTGAGAATGAGCTCACTGTATGATACATCCCCAAAATGTTACATTTACTGCTTGTGCACAGAACAAGTGATTGGCATAGAGGTACATGCTTCTGCCTGGGAAATGCCTTGTAGATATAGATGTGTGGAAAGGAGGGAGTAAGCAGTGTTTTTTGGAAGTAGAAGGGAAAAGAATGCTTTGAAGGTAATTTGACCCAGAGGAATGACTCAAGTGCAGTGATTTCCTCATGTTTTCACATATACTGTGTTTAAAGACATAAACTTGGACATTAGAGTGCAAGGCACTCTTCCACAGACACCTGCATGTCTTTAACATTGCATACTTTCTATTATAAATAACAGTAAAACCTTGCTTTTGTGGCAGGATTGTGAATGAAATCTCTTATAAAATCAGCCAGCTCTGTGCAGACAGCTTCAGCCCCCTGCAATCAATACTTTATGGATAAGTTGATGCATGCACTCTGAAGAAAATGAAACGAAATGTGCTGTGTCAGTTTACATAATCCAAGAGGCGATAGCCTTCATTTTCTGAGCTACCACAACAAAGATAGAAAATAAGGAGATTCAGCGTCTGGAGTTTAATCTCTGTATATTTTGCATAATTTTTTTTCAAAAAATATCTCAAAACCTATTTAAGGGGGGAGGGAGAAGCAGCTAAGACTGTCATAGCATTTCAGACATAGGCTGAAAAAATGGTGTAAGTTGGGAAAATTGCTGCATAAACACCCTTTCTGTATTATGCTGGTTGCTTGACACATTAGATAAATCAGTGAAAGGCAAAAGCTTTCAGTGTCTGTCATCTGAATTTGCCTTAGGACTTAATTTTTCAACCTTATTTAGATTCCTGTAGCACCCAACAATAATATGAGGGGGACAATGCTGGGACTGTAGACAACCAGAGCCAAGCCCATGCTGTAAGAGTGTGGTCTCACAGTCCCCTGTTCTCCTTGCCTTTGTGCCTTTGCGCCTATTAGATTCATGTGCATGTGCAACCATAAAAGGTTGTCTCAATGATGAGAGCTCTTCAGGATCCCTTGTTTAAGCACCATGACTTTCACATGCAGGTGGTGGCCTCCTCAAGTCCTGTCAGCTTCAGGTGCTGATTATTCATCCACACTTGCACAAGGACACTCTTTTGTGTATTGCTGGATGTGCACACAATTTATGATTAATGTTGGAAAATATTGGCTTGTATTAAAGATGGAACCATTCCCTATTCATGTTCATCCTCATTGTTTGAAATAGGTTATGCATAAGGGTTGATTTTTTCACATAGAATGATTTCAAGCAGTTATTCTGATAATATAACTTATCATATGTATTTATGCAAGAGAGACACTTGGCAGTTACATGAAAATGAAAAAAAAAAAAAAAAACAAAACCACTTTTTCTATTATTTTAACAAATACCAAGATAATTGTCATGTAAATAAATAAAAGTTAAAAAATAAACAGAGGGACAACCTTGTGTCTGCCAAATTGGCAGTTAGGTGCCTAAATATCCTTACAAATCTGGAACAATAGAGTGATACAGCTGGTCCTAACTCTCTAAGTTACCCTTTCTTTATTTTCAGAGGGTTAAAAAAAAAATAGCTAAGTTATTTGAGAAAGGAAGGAGAAGGAGCTTGCCCTTTACGTAGACACTCCTACCCTTGCTGGAATGTTTACATATATACTTTTATATTTGCAGACTTTTACATTTACTTTTTGCATTCCTGTACAGTTCTGTCAATTGACATGACTTACAAGATGGAATAAAAAGTTAAAAAAATAAGGGTAAAGCAAATGTAGGGCACCAACCATGTCATCCTAAATCCTCTAGCTTTTCTGCAATGTGCTGTTAGGAACCACTTCACGCTAAGTGCCTAAGACATTTAAGAGATGGACCTCACTGTCTAGGGGACCTTGTGGTGAGGGCAGTGGACCTGCTGGGAAAGCAAATTTAGAGTCTGCATGGAAGGTCTACCTTTCGACTCAGATGAAACAAGGGCTGAGGAAGGAGTGTTTTAGTGTAAATGGAGATGTCAAAACCGACAAGGAAAAGTCAAAATGAAGCCATCCACAGCAATCAAGGTAGTACCAATTATTCAAGAACAGAATCTGTTGCTAGGTGCTGGCCAGGAAGAAAATACCTGCGCTGTCTTCCCTTTTTTCAACTCTCCTGTCAGCTTGCCTCACTAAGTTATTTCTGTACTACTTTGTCTCCTCACTTTAGTCTTCCTTCTTGTGTTTTTCATCACAGTGCCTCTCTAGAGCCTTTCCTCATCCTGGGCTACTAATCTGTGGGATGATAAACCCAGGAGACGAAGCTTTTTCCTGCTGTTGCAGTTAGCTACTTTTTTTTGGTTTTTTGAGGTTTTTTTGTTCTTGTTCTGTCTGTTCTCCCATTCTTACTGATCTCTGAAACACACAGGGCAGAGGACAGTAAAGAAGCACAGGAAGAGGGGAGAAGTATAAGGGAAGTTATTGCCAAATGCAGAAGAAGGTTCAAGTTACAACATCTTTAGATGAAAAAACTATCAGAAGTAAGGTTTTAGAAGAAGAAATGTCTTCCCTGCTGACAGCACCGTGAGGGATAGCTTCAGGGTAGAATTTTAAAAACAGAGGTTGTCTTGACCTCTCTCCAGCCTTGCATGGTACTCAGCATGATAGAGTAGGGAAAAAAATCATCACATTGCAGCAGAGATGCAGTAGCCCCTCTGATTTTTGTGTGGCTCTGGATGGCAAGAAATGGGATAGTGCATTCAATACAAATGAAAGATTCAAAAACAGAGAGAGTTCAGAAAAGAGCAACAAAATAATTAAGGGGCTGGAGCGATTTACCTATGAGGAAGATTAAAAGAACTAAATAAATATGTATAGTCTGGGTAAGCGATAACTAAGGAGAGGCATGCTAACCATCTACAAATATTTGACTGGCATACACACTAGGGAGGGAAAGGAATTACTTAGCATGAATCAAGCAGGTGAATCAGTGAGTAATGGGATGAAATTAAGAAATGGAAAATTGAGGCAGAATTTAAGGCAAATCCTCCTGACAATGAATTCTAATAGTCTGCGGAAAACATACCAGCATATGTGCAATAGGGAACAGTCCTGCATTGATAAGAAGGGGGACTTAAATGATTTGCTGGGCCTTTCCAATCTCAAATATTTATGATTCTATAATTAAGTATTATTAAATTTAATGACATGTGCCATATTTTTTTTCATCAAATTCTGACGGTTGCCTCAGGTCAGAAGTGTGTAATTATTTCCTGACTAAAGGTCTTATATTTTAACTCATGAATTCTCCTAAAATTAACTAGGTGAATCTTTTTTTTTTTTTTCCTCAACATAAATTGAATTTCTGTTAATGCATTTTCTCTTCTTTTCAAATAACAGCTATCTGCCCCTGCTAGTGACTCATAAATCCCCCTTTAAGAAGGACAAGCATGCATACTTAAGGTTGGATGGCTCAGTGCCTGGACCTGGTCAGCCTCATGTTGAACGCCTGCTGTGTTCAAAGGAACTGCTGTTCCAAAGCCCAGATGAGCACAGAGGCTCTCCTTACTGAGGATGAACTGCGTGCAACAAAGAAAGAAATGTTACACCATGTTCCCAACTAAGAGCTGCTTATGGAGCTTTGAACCTAGATCAAGTCCATAGGAAGAGCTCCATGTCACCGCTTAACCCCGTGCCACAGCACCATTCATTAAACCTAAACAGGTGTTTCTGTGGTAGTCACCCAAGCTCCCAGCCAGTATAACAGCTGGTGGGTAGCGAGTTTCCTTGATTTTACATTGGCAAACTCCTTCATTTTGGTGCATATGCCTGCTTCTGCCAACATATACTCTAAAATGTCTCCTGAAATGGTCTAGGAAGTCATCAGAGGATTGTGGTCTCATGTGAGCAGTCATTGTGGGGATCCAAGTGGTTTGCCTCCCATCTGTCTCAGAGAGCATGTGCTGCCTGAGGTAGTTGTAGAAGACAGTATAGTTTTTGCTGATATTCTACCTTTGGATGTGTTACCTGCACAGGCCCCCAGGAGAGTTTATACAATCTCATTATTCATGAATTATTATATAAATATATATTTTGTCCAGGTAACAGTGCTGTTCACCTCCCACTGTGGAAGGGCATCTGTGACACTTAATGATTTTGTGATACTTTCTTTTGGTTTCCTTGTGTACTGCAGCTGAAGACTGGATGATTTACTAACACTGTATCAACAATTTGTGACATTCATATTCATTCCTGACTACTTGCTTAAAGCTCCTTCTTGTTACATGTGCTGGACTTGAGCCTCACCCAAGGCAGTAAATGACAGGAGAGCTTTCATCTGGAATTAGGATGTGGTGACAGTAATGCCTACAAGCAGGCTGGCGCAGCACAGCTAGCATGGGCTTCGTCATGAAGGATGAAACATATCTCTCTCCAGCCCTGACACGTAGTCTCCTCTCCGTTATCCACTACAGCAGTGCCTCTGATCCACAAGCCTGGCGTGCTTGCCTGCCTGTGTGTCTGATAGCTGGTCCACTGAGGAGATCAGAGAATGTGACAGGTTGAGTATTTCTTTCTAGTGTGAGTAAATCCTCAGTGAAAGATCCTGGGTGCTAGCATTACAATATTCTGAACATTAATTACCAGAAATCTATTTGCCAAATCTTTGCACTTTTAAGATAACACTAGCAATCAAGCTGAAGTAGGATAATTAAACAAAACACCCTCTCCTCTCGCCCTCCCCCCAATAACTCTGCAGCTCCGTCTGTCATTTCTCAGCACCAAATTGCTAAGATGCGGGTGGCTGATATGAAAGCTCAATTTTCTGTATGCATTTTACAGGAGGTATGGCTTCAGTACAGCTTCCTCACAAGGAAATAAGTAGTCCCAAGGAGCTCTGGCTGCTCGCGTGGATAGTTTAGCACTAGACTGTGTCCAGACAGAAGTAGGTGAAAAAGCTGTAGGCAAAGGAAGGGAAACAAGAATGAAAAGATTTACCCTCTTTCCCAAAGCAAGACTAGACCCAATCTTGCTCTTTTTTTGAGACAAAAGGATTGGGAGTCCAGTGTTGACAGCAATGCTAAATGTCTTGAAGGTTCTAGACATTTGGGGTGCAAGAATACTGGATTGCTGCTTGTCAGAACTTGTCTATCTTTCTAATGTTCTGTTCAGAGCAGTAAGCAATTCAGTGATAAAACACTACTGACAGCTTTTCATTAAGGTGCATCAAGCTTTAGCCATCAGTTTAGTACACAGTCCTCCCTTTGCCTCCACAGCTTCTACTAAAACAGCTTCTAAGACCTTTTGTCTGTTGCAGTTTTTGTCTTAAGCCCATGAGCAGAGGAATCCTCCTTTCACTTTTAGCCACCAAATTCAAAGTCCTTCTCCAGGTCTGTATTTTTCAGGAACCCGTAGCTTTCCCATTCTGGGAAGATTTTTAGGGTATGTATTACAGTGAACATCTGTTTAAACTATGTATTACCAAATAATGGGGAGAAAACATCTTATGTTTTTAGATTAAAAAGCACAGAACAAGACTGATGGCTTCTGAATATGCATTGTTCAGGGTTTTGTATAGAATCATATGCATTTTTGCCTTTGATAGCTAGGTATTTTTTTACTTCATTAACAGCCTTCACTGCTACAAAATGCCTTCCACTAGGTACTCCACATTTTTACTTTCTTAGTTTTAGGCCATTGTTGATTCTTGCATGTGCCCAGAATATGTGAAAACAACACAAAAAAACCCAGAACAAAACACCAAAACCACATATTTTTATATCATTCTACTTATCACTCACAGAAAACAAAGAGAAAAAAGTTAACGGCCTCCTTGTTGTATTTCTGTAGGCTATTTGTTTAACTTTTTCATCAGCTAGATTTTTCTGAACTTTTCTGTGGTGACCATTGTTGCTCATCTCTTCAGTTTATTGATTATTTCTGTAGCCCTCAGCATTGACACTGTAAAAAAAAATACTAATACAAAATGAAGAGGCTTGTTTCTCAGGCTTCTGAACTGTAAGTCGGGCAGTCTGCATAGTTACTATACAGGGATAGAAGTAATTTATATATTTTCTTTCACACAGAGTTTCTGTTGAGTAGGAAACTAAATACATACTTCTCAAGATACACAAAACAAAATAGCAGTTTGCTCATGCATAGGGAGCAAATTACTTTTTGGGTAGAATAAGAATGTTACAGTCCAGAATTGATGTGGTTTTCATGTTATCTTAAAGAATAATGTAAAATCTTTCCTCACTGCATTTTTTTTTTTAATGAAAATGAGAAATAACTTTGCACCACTGAGGTACTCTTGGATTCAGGACATTTCCACAATCTAGGACTCCTAGCAGAGCTCCTGGCTTACTTCTGTGAAGGTAATTTCACTGTGACAGCTGTGAGATAGCATCTATAGATTGTTCTGCAAAATGTAACTTTCCATTAGTAGCCAGGGTGACTATTCTCTAGCAATCAGGACTCTTTGATAAACATTCATTTTTCTCTTCTTTACCTAGACAAGACTTTGCCAATGTTTGGAACATCTGCTGTTCTGAATCTAGCTATATTTCTTGTAGCTACTGGTAATCTATATAGTAAGAGTTGCTAGTTGTGATCATGATGATCAGACAAGCAACATAATTTTTTAAAATATCCTGTTTACTGTATCCCACCTCACAGTGAAGATTTTGCCTCCTTACCACTCCGGCATAGCTGGGAAGGGGCTGGTGAAGGACAAGGGGGCACACTGCAATTGCACCGAGAGATGTGCTTTCGGTATGCTCTTGTGCATTTCAGAGCAATTCCTATCCACCATGACTTTCTGATTCCTGTGTTCTAATGGTGGTGGTGGGTGGGGGTGTGTGTGAAATTTCAGCTTACTTCCTCTACATTCATCCCTCTCCTGTGAGAGGCTAAAGAATCTGGCTTCATAATCTCCATCAGTTTCCTCTCAGCAAGCAGCTCACCTTGAGAGGGGGTGGTTCTGAACCAGATATTCACAACAACTTCACATCCATACGGCACCACTTGGGCAATGCATAGTCAGTAAAACTGCTATTTACTTCTTCTAATGAAATCCTCATTTGATATGAATAGATGTGCTTTTGTCATAAGCAACCTAATGTTTTTTTTTCCTTTCACAAGAAGGGAGACATCTCATTTCACTGAGCCAGCAATCAGTTTGATGTTCTGCATGTCTTCCTTGCTAATCTTCAAGTTTACCATGACAGCAGTACACTTTTTAAAAATCACATATGGTTCAGGGATTTCAAAGTCCATATATTTCTATTCTTCTTCTGTTGTTGTTTTTTTGCAGAGCAGCTAATTTTCATTCCAGGGATGGTGTACAAAGCAGCCCACTAGTTAACACAAGAGGCGGCCATCTGACAAAGACTGGGAGAGGAGTTGGGCTTTCTGTTTTAATAATCACAAGTGCCAGTAACAGGACAGGAGGAGAGACTCAAACACAAATAAATTAATTAGCAAGGACATTATTTACACAGTGGGAATTCCTAGTGTCTGTGGTGTCTGCTCTAATAACCCGTGGACAAGTCACCTCCCCATGCTGTAACACCTTAGGGAGAGGGCCAGCAGAGAAAGACAACTGAAAGTTCCTGTCTTAAGGGAAGAGGATAAGAAGCAGCTTGAAAATCTGCAGGGAAAGACACTGCATATGCTTAAAGAGGTGAGTGATCCATATGGACATTGCCCCTCACAACAGCTCCTCTTGCTCCTGGCTAGACATGTTACAGAGTGATCTGTGGTTAATATCAACAGGATTGTGGTACATGGGATTTGAATACTCCAGGCTTGCTTTTCCTAATGTGGTGAAACAGAGGCGAATGTGGAGCTTTTAGGAGAAAGGACAGCTTTCCACAAAGGTCAAGAAAGACTAAGAATTTCTTCCTTGCTTATGTATCCTTTGTGAAAAAAATCTAGCTTTCATGCACCATGTGAAAATGCATGAAAATAAATCTGTGGTAAGGACCCTTTTCCGTTAACAACCTAATTAATTTGGACCAGATTGTCAACTGTTAAGGGGAAAAATGTCAGTGTTGTCAGGGGAACCATAATGCCTGCCCCTTTTTATTGGGCAGTTTTGTTGGCTACTTTATAGAAGAAAAATTAAAAATAAATTATTTGATTGCTTTGCTATAAGTCTGTACATGGTGGATCATAAGATTCTGACCTTTAGCCCTTGCTTCAAAAAAATACAAAGATAAGGCATTCATTAAACATTCGACTTTTACGGCTTCCTTACCAATGAACCATCTGTTCCTCCTATATTGCTGAGTCACTCCAGTGTTCAGTACTATTCATAACTGTTCAGAACTATTCAGAATAACGTCTGAGCTTTTCTTGGGAGGTTCAATTAATCTGCTATTTTATAAAGAAATAAAAATCATTTTTTATGTACATTTTTGTTTTCTTTAATTGGCCAGTGAACATGTAGGCACTGGGTATTTAATTACATGATGTAATTTGTCACATTTGTTGCTTCAATAGAGATAGCCCAGGATGGTATGAAGCTATGATATTTGAGACAGAAAAGGGTGATGGTCTTGAAATCCACAGTACTTTAAGCATCTGAAGTTTAAAAAAGAAAGAAAAAAAGAAAAAGAAAAAAAGAAAAACTTTCCACAGCATTTTTTAAATACAAACTTAACCGTATAATTTAAGGTACATGGTAATTACTTCTCTGTTTGAGATGTTCACTATTTTCTCCCATTGTAATTTCACATACTGGATAATGAGTATCCTCTGCACAGAAACAACAGTAACGGCTGTGCGGCAGGAGAACGGTTACTTGATCACTCTACAATAAAATCTTGTCTCACTTCTTCTCAGTGCATGACTCAAATACAGGTGTGCAGAGGAGTAAAACTGAATATTAAGTTAAAAAAAGAGAGAGATTGCTTGTTGAACAGTTCAGCAGAGCAAAGCAAAATCATAATATATAAAACTAATATGAACATGAACATTGGTTCATGAACTGATATGAACATGAGCATGAAATGCACATTTTCAAACAATCCCCTGCAGATGACCCTTAGAATATAGCCATTGACTCCGTATGGAGGTGAAAGTCTGCCTCTTTTTGTTTCTGAAGGATCAGATACAAAACTTGAAATAACACATCTATGCAGAGTTTTGCCTGAAACACAGTTTTTAAGAAACTGTTTAATGATTCAGTGCAAGAATATCACAGTTGTACCCAAACACCCTTGGAAGCAGAATATGATCTGCTAAGAAATAAACATTCAGTTTCCTTTCTAATATAAATCAATTGATGAAGGATTATATCATGGAAATTTTAGAGTGTGCAGGGAATACTTAGATATTTAGTTAGTGTTGCGGGGTTTTTTTAAAGCATTTGTTAAACGATTCTTTTTATCAGGATTTAAATACATTTCACCAAACTTTGGACTACAAGCTGTTAAACATATCCTTTGAAACAAGTGTATTTTTTAGTTCAAAATATGTTTGGTAATGGATAAAAAATTTAAGTTTATTATTACGCCACTGGATACCCGTGTTACAGAATTTGTATTCATGTATCCATTGTAAACATGGTAAATGTTGCCAACACACGGTAAACCCTAATGCTTCAACAGGGCATGAGTTTACCATGATAGAATGATGGATATGCTGATATTCTGAGGAAAAAAAAAAAAAAAAAAAAGCATAACTTTTGAGTGATAAATTTTGCATTTACAGATCTCCACAAAGATCAGAATGGATACTTCAATCCTTTAACAACAATGCCTTTCACTTAGGATGTTACAGTGCTATTCTGTATTTTAAACAGGGAAAAACGCTTTTCTTCATGGACATGACCTGTCTCCTGAAAAATGGAGGGGAAAATAGAAAGGAGGAGATTCCTAAGCAACATCATTGTTAGGTATGAAACTACTTTACAGTCAGTTTTCCAAAGGTAAATACACAAACCAGTCACAGTGAGGCAACAGCCTCGAACAGTAACTATGCCGGAACTCAGCCAAACCTGAGAAATAATTTCCTGCATATAGCCAAGAGGAAATAAAAATCCCCCAAATCATATCAGCCAAAAAAGGGTATAGTGCAGTCTCATATGTTGTAGAACCCAAAGAATAATATTTAAATACAATGCCAGCATCCTATTTCTAGGAAAGTATAATTTCCGTAATTCATCAGAATGTTATGAATTTCAATACATTGAAAATCAGTTTGAACTTAAACTACAAAGTAATTCTCACTACAAGGATAAAACTTAAAGAGGAAAAGTAAATCTTACAGAATCCTCCCAGAATTAATATTGGATTTCTCCAAGTTCAGATTACAATAATACCATCATCAAGTGAGTCCTCAATTAACCTCATCTGACATTCCAAGCAGAATATTTCAAGGATTGCGAAGCATGCAAATAGAAACTTCAATTACAGACCAACTTCATACATTGGGCAACCTGTGAGAATAATGTGAAAAATTACGTAACCAGCCCAGTGCTTCAATAAACACCCACAGAAAATGGAGAGAAGATTGACAAAATTGAGGATCAGCATCCTAATTTTTGTCTCAGGTAAACCCTAGAAAGACTCAGAACCTGTTTACATGGAGGAGTAAGTGCTGCCTTCACATTCACTCTGAACTTGGTTTCTGCATGTTGAGATGACCTGCATTCACCCAGCACAAACCTTATCATGCATTAACTGTTGAGATAAAAAATATTCTGTGCTCCTTTTGAAACTGTAGTGGATTCAGAGTGAGCACGCTGATATTCACTGGGTGCAGCTGGAACACACAGTCCCCTGGAGAGCTGCCAAGCACTCTGGCAAGGGACAGCCATGTGTGCCCTCTCCTGCCCTTGCCTCTCACCTTCAGATGTTGCTGCCTGGTTAAATGCTGGCATGCAGCTGAAGCCAGCCCTTTGCTGGTGGTAAACACAACCCGGAGGTCGCACTGGAGATACTCCCTAATTAACATAACCACACTCTGGCATAAGAGCATCGTCTGCCTGGAGTAGGACAGACATCCTAGAAGGGGAAAGGTGAGGGTTTGGGCTGCTGTGCGATGAAATGTGGCAACAAGGACATCTCTTCACGTGGCTGATTTGCTGATGGGTCAGAACTGTCTTTTTCTGCTGTTCTGGACTGAAATGAGGGGCCAGCATAAGTCTTTTTACACTGCTGGTGTAAACCCTGTCAGCACTTCAAATAGGCAGCTTGTTAGTACCAAGAAAGTGATCTGGGTTTGTGATTATTTTTTTCCTTGACTTTTCTGACTTTTACCCTTTCTTTTGATTCCGTTAGATGTAATCAGTATTATATATTTTGCTACACCTCCAGGAGCTGTTTTTCCCATGTATCTGCTGGAGACTTGTAGCTGTTTGAATTTTTAACCTTTCCTCATGTGCTGAATGCAGTGACTGTGGCAGAGAAAAAGCTACTTAGACTCCGTGCTTGTTGTGTACATTTAAAATTCCCTGCTCCCAATCTGACTATCAAACAGGTATTTGTATGTATTTGCACAATCCCTATTTTTCTCCCTGCATGCTGATAACCCTTTCTCCTAAATGTTCAGAAGAGTAACTGTTTTTTTTCTGTTCAACCCCAGAAATACTGGTTAAAAAAATGTTGTGAGAATGTAGTAATTCACCACATTTCAGCTATCCATTCTTAGCTGTT
>NW_010127347.1:0-16968 GCF_000699245.1 Pterocles gutturalis | reverse complement strand
TTCTGCCATCTAACATATATTTTTTCCTTCCATTCTTCTTTGGCTTCTGCTGGCAGTAATGCCTCTCTTCCCAGAACACTCTCAAAATGGTGACTGCTGGCTCCTGCCTTTTGATGTGAGAAAAAAAAAAAAAAAAAAAAAAAAAAAGAAAGACAAACGATGTCCTCCTACCCCCCCCAAAAAACACTATTAGTAGAAGTGTACTTACTGTGCACAGTGCAAACTAAGAATAGAGTTAAGTACTATATCCTAACTAACAAGGTACAGTAATGCTCTCATTTTAATCAATGGGTTTTGAAGTTCCTTCTTTCATGATACATAATGAAGTGCTGTATCATAGAGCTCTACAGCATATTTTATAGGCATTTTCTTCCCCAATTACAAAGGGCAGAATTGCTGTAGCAGAAACATATTTTGAGGCTTTTTCCCAGGATAAAACTTAGCAGTGCGGCTGTAAATCAGTTCTGCATAAGAAATGCATAGACTTACTGAGCAGTGAGGCAGGAGGCTGTGGATGTTGTTAACCCCTGATGCTCTGGACGGTTGTTTTAAAACACTGTTGCTACTTTTATGTACTTTGTGCCTGTCCTCAAGGGGTGTGATATGAACTTTATGGTACAGAAAATCTAAGGTGGGAAGCAGCAGGAAAATAATTTATGGGAATATGAAGCTTAAAGGCTGCAAGCTGTTATCTCTTTTTGTGAACCAATAATTTCAAACTGTTGCACCCTTATGGTCCTCACTATTTCTTTCTTACCTTCAACTTGGCTAGTTTTCTTTAGAGGTGAGGCTTATGCAAGAAAGCTTTCTGTGTACCTGTATGTCTGACTTTCCTCCTTCTGTTTCGATAACTTTTAAACTGACAGGAGTGTTTCAGCCACATTTAACAAAACCCATCAAGTTTCAAATACATGGTGCTCCTAGAAACTTCAGGGAAATTCGTGACTGGGTGGAAGACAGAAGCGTGCTGAAGGACAGGCAGGGATGGCTCAGCCCACAGCCTTCATGCTGGGCTCTCCCAGGAGCCAAGGACCGTGGCTGGCTCCTCATGCATAGCTCCGAACCAGTGGAGGCAAATGGTGCTTCTTGCATACCACATGTACATAGGGGAGATGGCTTACTGCAGTTGAGGACAGGGAGAGAAAGTAAGAATATGGTATGTGAGGGATCTAGGGAGTTTGGAGGGATATTGCTGTGATGTGGTGTGTGTGGGAGGGGCAATTGTAGGAGGAAGTACAGAGTTATTACAGATGCGGGGGCTGCGAGGTGAAGGGATGTAGGGCATAGAACTGTGGGAAACCTAGCTTCATTTCTACCCATGGATATGGAACAACATGTTGGTTGCAACATGTGTAATTTTGCACAGTTTCTTGAAGCAGTAGTTAGTTATATCTTCTTACTTGTATTTTGAAAAAATAAAGATTTGCTTTATTCATCTGAGATATGTTTTTTATGAGGCTCGTAATAATAGCTACATAAAAGAAAAGTACGTTTCTCATACTTAAGATTTTTTCATGGTTCAATAGACTAAGTTTAAAATAAAATAGAATAACAGTAGGAATATAACCATACCACACACACAATGAAAGCCGTGCTTCCCTGCTTTAAAAGCTCTTTGTTCAATACCCCTGCACCTTCACAAAAAAGTCCATTAACTCCTTTAGAAATAATCTACTAAATGTTCTTGAAATACACAAGAAAATATTAGACAAAAAAAAAAAGGAAATCATATAGCTCCTAAACTCATAATTTTAAGCCATCACTGTTTATCCTCCATATAGAACACAAAAGTCATCTCTGATTAAATGTGCAGGGCAAATGTGAGGGGAGGGAGTTTCTCCTCATTTCTCTGCTCTCTTTGCTGTACAAACTGCAGCATGAAATTATGTGAGAAGAGCAGGTACTGCAGAGCGGCTGGTAGCCTACTTACAGCTCAATGTCATCTGCCCCCAGTTTCCAAAACCTTCTATCATCCTCCAGTAGCTTAGGCGATAGTTAAATTAGAAAAAGGCAGGAGGGAGTTAGCAGAGTCTCCCAGGAAAAAGTTCTGTCATCTCTATTAGTGTGATCAAGGTGGTGGGAACAGCGCTATCTGTTTCACTAAAGGAAACAGGTATGGCTTACTGGCAAGCAGTGCATCTTGTGCTTTTGCTAATCATGCTATAGTAATAAATTTGCCATAATAATGTAAAAGGCCAAAAGTGTTAGAGAAGCTAGTCAGACTCTGAGCTCTTATTTGCAGACCCATCCAGCAGACAGCAAGGTGTCAAATCCATCCCTTTCCTCCAACCTAGTACATATTGGTAAAGACCAGCAATGCAACACCAGGAACTTTTTATTCAAAGCAGTTTGAAAATGTACCAGACTGTCAAAAGGGGAAGATCTAGGCATGGGTGTCTGTGAATTTGGTCCCAGAACTGCAGTTGCAGAGAGGTAAGGTTCACAGCACACCAAAAGGAAAAGAAATTCACAATGCTTATCACCTACAAACACAAAAAATAGAACAGAGTGGGTAGGGAGGGGGAAGCAAACTCACCGAGATGGATATAGCACAGTACTAAATATGCAACTGCTAGAGGGGTCATGCTTTTGTGCAAACCAAACAGGCCACGTAGGCAGGTCTGGCAGAAGCTATTTCTGCTGATATTCAAAGCCAGCTGTCCATTTCAGAGCATCCTTCTCTTCCTCCTCCTTATACCCATTTGCACAGTGACCTCTCTCCCCGTATTCTGTACTTGTAATTGTTTGTTGTTTGATATCATCATCTACTGACTAGAAATAATAACTAATAGAAAAGATAGACAAAAAAAGCAAGACTCTTAAACCTACCAATTTAAATTACTTTAAGAAGAAGTGCTCAAGATAAGCTAAAAGCAAGTCAGATGAAAGCCAAGCTCTGCCCAAGAGATTTCCTCTGCACGCTAGAGAAAGGAGAGACAACTTGCTTCCCCAAATGGGGAATCAGCTCTTATGTACTGGCTAATATCACAAAATTTCTTTTTTCCATCTACTTGTTAGGAAGATTCTCACCATATCCCACAGGGCACAGATATAATCAGAGAAGTTTTAATCTTTTCTCATAAGCCAGTCCCCTCAGCAATCACTAGCATTATATTTCTTTGAATTCCCTTCTAAGTGCTCCTCAACATTATGGTAAGAGGTTGTCCAGACCCATACACTGTCTTCTAAGGGCCAGCTCCCTTACACATTAGGGGGACTCAAGGGCATTCGTAGGAAATATTAAGCATCTTGCAAGATCAACCAGGATTTTCCATTTCACAGTTCCCAAACAGAAGTGGATTATTGTTCCTTTATGAATAAAGGTAAGATGGTTCTTCATCTGCAGACTGAAAAAATGAAATCAAAATAAAAGTCAAAAATGTCTCTTCTGCTGTGATACTGCATTGCAGATTCACATCTAATTTTCTGCCAATATTATCCACTTGGTCTCTTTCAACATTGCTGTTTTCCAAATTTTTCCTCCCACTGAATCTGTTTGTTTGATTAATGTTTTCCCAGATGTTTGAACCTGGGGAAAAAAAGCACTTTCAGTCTCATTTTGTTAAGTGCTAGAAATCTCTTTGATGATCCATAACTAATTTTACTGTACTTGTCACAAAGCAGATGTGTGGCAATAGTCCCCTAAGCATGCTGCATTCAATCATCACAAACTCCAGAGTCCTCCTTTCTTCCCCTCCCCCTTTTTTTGTGTTTATTTTTCATTAGTAATTAACCTTCACAGTTTATCATATTCACTTTCGCTGGTTTAATGAACACATTTGACACAAGTTATACAATTGGTCCAATCACACTTTATCCCTCTCTTTTTAGTTTCATCCCTTTGTAGAATATCAGATTAGGATGCAGTTTGAGGAATACAACAAGTCTTCATTTTGGTATTTTGTCTCAATCACTTGGTGCATTGACTCTCCTTATTTGTAATTTACCTGAAAGATTTTTTGCAGTCAAAGGCTGGGGAGTCTTTAAACATTAAGAAGAGGAACTATTAAAATGAAAGACTATAAATAATTCCTACTTAAGAAGATGCACTCTCTGACTCAGCAGCTATACTTTGCAATAGCTTTAAATCTCACCTTTGTTTTAGCCCTCTCCCCTGGAAAGGTAGAAATTGCCTCTGAATTATCCTTCTTATTTCTGATAAGCTTCAGCTATAACAAAAACAGAGAGATGACTGATGCTATTGAATCTGACAACAGGAGGAATTCATGGAACTATTTAAAAAGAAACAACCCTTTTGTGACTGTACAGAAAATGAGACTACTTAGAATCACAGAGTAGCTGAGGCTGGAAGGCATCTCTGGAAATTATCTAGTCCAACCCCTCTGCTCAGAGCAGTGTCACTTAGAGCAGGTTGCTCAGGGCCATACTTAGTCAGGGTTTGAATATCTCCAGTGATGGATACTCAACAAACTCTGTGGGCAACCTGTGCCAGTGTTTAATCACTCACAGTAAAAAAAAGGTTTTGTGTTTTTTTCCTTTTGTTTAAAAAGAATTTTTTCATATTTCTATTTGTACCCATTTACTACTTTTGAAAGTCACACCTCATTACACTGACAAAACAGTTTTCTTGCCAGGGTATTTTCTGCAGGAGAGATAAATCAGCTACAAATGTGCATCTAGTTTTCTGCAGAAGTTGTCAAAGTGCAATTGTAATACCAGCCTAGTTATTAGTGCTATTAGATGTGTCAAAGTCCTTGTGAAACAAAAGTAATACATATGACAAATACACTGGCTATATACAGAAGTAAAGGAAACATTTGCCAGTGAATGTTGGAATAGAAGCCATAGAATAATTTTTATCACAGTAATATCAGAAGGTATCAGAAGCCAGAAATCATAGTATTGTTCTTGTTACTTCTTCTAAAACTATAGGAGAATTATCTTGTTTGGTTTTTACTATTAGATTCTATTTTAGTGTAGGTGACAGGTGTGCATGTGTGTGGTTGCATGCACATTAAGTCTCTGAAGTGCCAACTTCACTGAACTTTGTGTTTGAATCTCAAAAATGGATGTTGGAGAATCCATCAGTAGTCTAGTGTACAGAGTTTGAGCAGGAGCATGTGGTTACTATAAAAAATGTTGTGTGGGTGACACTCAAACAATTGCAAAACTAAAACTTCATGAACTTCAATGTCACAGCCATTGCTTGTAGTCCCTTCCTCAAAAAGTCCTTAGAGTCCAGCTGGCCACTTACATAACTTATATTCAAACTGATTTATATAAAGTTTTTAAGTGTTGTGATAGAGGGGGGGGGGGGGGGGGGGGGGATGTTTCTCCTTTCTTTAGGGAGATGAAATACAGGATACTGACCATCTGTCTGATGACATGAATTGAACCCGGATTTTTGTCAAGGGTCATTCTGCTGGACTTTTGTAGGTGGATTGCATTGGGCAGAATTTTTGCAATAAATATGCAGAGATGCTACCTGATCAGTACCAGGCAGAGCTGTTTTTCTGTTCAAGGTCCACATGAGCTAACAACTCACTGACCTCCCTGAGACTGAACACTAATGACATTCACTTTCATCGACTACAAAATTTTCTTTGTAAAGCTATGTCTAACTTGGGGAGCACTGCAGTCTTTCTAGCCCTTAGGTCTGACTAGTCATAGCCCTGGGCTTGGGTAAATCAACAGCCCCATCCTCTACAAGGCAATATTTTGTAGGAAGGGAGCCAAGGAGTACTGGCTGTGTTCCTTCATCTGGATGACAGTGCAGGAGCTGGACTTTGAGATAGATACCTGATGTATACCTGCTAGCCCAGAAATGGCAAATAGCTGGAAATGAGTAATTGGTGCAATGGCTGGCTTTATTTTGGCAAATAAAGTTGGTGCCTTGACAGTGACCAAGGTGTCATCTTCCGTTTGGAGGATTGTCAGGTGCAGGATGAAATTTCTCTTCCAAACAGGAAAGCAAGCCCACAAAGATGCAAGTGACTAGCTAGAAGACACTACTTTTTGCCAGAAAGAGACTTGAATTTTAGGTCTCTCAAATCACAGATAAATTTCTTGACTTGGCCATTTGTAGCCCAGTGTGTCCTTATTTCTGCCCTGCCCCTTTACTCTCCTGATATAAAATAGAGTTCTTCATGATATCTCAGGAACTATAGTCCAGGATGCAAAAAAACCTGTTTTTTGGACAGTTGTGCTCTGAACCTTTTTGACAAAAAAAATTCAGAAATTAGAAAGGGAAAATATTACCCCTTTTTGCTGTTTTTTTTTTTTTTTTTTTTTTTTTTTTTTTTAACAGTGAGTTTGACAGTGGGTAGAAAGTGGTGACTTAGACATTGTCACGATGTTGAAACTCATCAGGCTGGAATGGTGCTCTGCCTCTGCTCTGGGAGAAGGGAATGGCATGAGGGAGGGAAGAGGAGAGAACAAGGTGTCATTTATTGGATTAGAGTTTTTGTAAGCTTCCAGAAGAGAGGAAATTCAGATGTTTAGCCATCAGCAGTTGGTGGTGAGGGAAGAGCCCTGGCTCAGTTCCCTGTTGGGCACAGGGAGCAGTTTCCCTCCATCTGTTAGGAGCTTCTGATTAGATGAGGTAGGTTAAATCTTTTTTCCCTCCGCTCCCCCTTCCCAATGGTTGTGAAATCACTTATTTGTGTTTCTGGGAGCAAAAAGAAGAGAAATGAAACCACAGAGCCAGTGCAGGGCTTTTCATGCTCCTTGCAGGCTTCAGAGGCTGGAAGGAGATTATTAGAGCGATTGAAGATTGATGGAAGTGATAAGATGGGTGAAAGGGTACTGAAGGGAGCAAGGAATGATGCATTTACTTAATGAGATATCTTAAGATTCTCTGTCAGGCTGCCTTGTTTGCAATCTGTTTAATACTTGCTCTTACCTTGCAAAGAATAATGGTGGCTTATTGTACATTTTCTAAAATTGTTTTCAGAAAGGACAAATTCATATCTACAAGTGTGTGAATTGGTACAGGGAAAGAAGAGTTACTACACACTGTCCATGTGCCGCATGGCTTGTCTTGAGGCCATGCTGAAGTAAAATCAAATGCGTCATGTTATAGTGATGTTTTCCACCTATAGGCGCTTCTTAGCTGACTGCCATACTGATTAAACTGAGATTGTGCAGGATTGGAAAAAGAGGCCTGTACAAGATCTTCAGGCAGCAGCTCACTGACATCAAGCTCTGGCAACAAAACAGACACACGATTACAAAAATGAAAAAAATAAAAAGAGGCCCTGGGAAAAGTCCTCCAGCAAACCTCAAATATATACAAGCACACAGACCAAATCCAAAAGAAAAAATAAAAATAATATTAATTCTGAAGGAGAGGAGGAAAGTTTCTTCCTTTCTCTTCTAGCCCTTTCTCTCTCTTCACTCTTCACCTTCTGTGACTAATCTCCTTGGATTCCCTACCTCTCCCCTGGGATATTAATCCAACTCCTGTGAGGGCATTAAATCACCTAACATGCCAATGCAACAGGCTGCTCTATTTGGGTAGCAGCCCCCTGTTAATTCTTTAATAGCTGGCTGGCCTGGCACAAAATAGTAAAAAAAGGCAGCCACAAGCACCCCACATCCCAGGACAGCATTGTTTCACTGGGTGTTGCCTCCCTTGGCTTTTCCAGCCCTACCGTTTGCATTGCAGGGTCTGCCTACGTTCCCCAAGCATTATCACAGGAGTGGAAATTACAGCAGCCACTTTTCTGTAAGAGGGAAAATTAATTTTGTGATGTGGATTCTACATCAACCACTGAATGAGCAGCTTTCCCTTTAGGGGTTGACCACAATATTACACAAGGCTGAGATGATACAAGACCCCAGTTAAAGGAGGTTGCTTTTGCTAAATTTAAATTTGTAAGGTTATTACAGAAAGTCACAAGTTTTCTTAAACATAAATCAAAAGGTGCATATTTTTCCTGTCTTAGTAAGCAGAAAGAGGCTCTTCTGCAAAATCAAACACTGTTTTCATACAATCATAGAATCATAGAATGGTTTGGGCAGGGATGGACCTTAAACATCATCGAGTTCCAGCCCCCCTGCCATGGGCAGGGACACCCTCCACTAGACCAGGTTGCTCAAAGCCTCATCCAGCCTGGCCTTGAACACCTCCAGGGATGGGGCATCCACAGCTTCCCTGGGAAACCTGTTCCAGTACCTCACCACCCTCACAGGAAAATATTTCTTCCTCATAGCTAATCTAAATCTACCCTTTTTCAGCTTAAAACTGTTACCCCTCATCTCGTCACTACTCTCCCTGATACAGAGTGCCTCCCCATCTCTCCTGTAGGCCCCCCTTTAGGTATTGAAAAGCCATTATTGGGTTTCATAAGGTTTTCATAGTTAAACACATCTCTCCCCCCATCTTGGCAAGATGGCCAAGAAAGTTCTCGTGAAGCATTTTTCAAACATGCTCATTTATAACCCAAAGTAGCTAATTTGCATTGCAATTTACATATATCCCACAGTACTCTATTCCATTGATTAGACATCAGTACATTTACATTTCTGTCACTCCCACATTAACAGCAGCGGTAGGTCACAGTGACCTTACAAATATCTTGTCAAAGCCTTTTGTGTCAAAACAGCCCAACCTCAGAAATGCACTATCAAAACATCCCCATCACCCAATGTCAAAACAGCTTCATCACAGAGCTTAAGCTTATTCAGATCCAACAAATTAAAATATCAAGGCTTTATCGCTTTAATAACCAAGTAAAAAAACAAAAACCTAATGCCTTCCCTGTGAACAGAAAATTGTTCTCACTCCCATTTCCCATTGCTAATTAACAAAGTTCAAATCTTCTAGTGTGTCTCAGGAGTGATTTTTGTTCTGACAGTGCCACTACATTGACAGACATTTTCATTTAGTCAAACTTGCAAAAGTGGCTGGAAGATGTTTCTAGGGACTTAGCCTCAGCGATGGTCAAGTCAGTAAAATTCCTGGCTAGATACAAGATTATTCAGCAAAGTGCACAGCACAACTGAAAAAAATTATAAACAAAACCAATACACAGTTCTGGACTATCCCCCACTACATTCCAATTATATCATTGTTCAATTTTCAGGCCAAACCTATTTTAGCACTTGGCTTCACTGCAAGTGACTGAAGGAATGGGGAAGCACACACTACACTCTTTTTCTTTTTCTTTTTCTTTTTCTTTTTTTTTTAAATTTAAAGGAAGTAAGACAAATAATCCCCAAAATTTAAATCTGTTTATAAATCACTGTCTCAGTGGTTCCCTGCCCTCCTGCCCATCTGCATACAAGGCAGAAAAAATACCTAACTCTTTTGCATAATGTCACAGGTTCACAGCAGTGCAACTGGATCCATGTGAATCCCATAACTGGAATGGTAATGCCTCTCCACCTCTGCTTTGTGAGTGGGGTGTTTATAGAGGGGTTTTCAGGGACAGATCCCATCACAGGGCAGTGTACTTGTATGTAAATGTAAATGACATCCAGATATAAAGGCAGTCAGGACAGCAATGTTTATTGTAATCTTGAATAAGGACATGCATAAACCATAATCTGAAAATGCAATAATACAGTAAACAAGTCTGGAATGTCAGCACCACAAATATTCATGTTCAGGCAACACTCACAATTTCAGGCAATGACTTTCTTAATAGGTAAAACTTTCAAATATAGAATTCATAAATATAAATCAGCCTCTTACATTCTTTACAATTTTTCTTTCAGGATCTTAGCTAACAACCAGAGCAATTAAATTTACAAGGAAGAAGAAGGTCTTAGGCAATCTGCTCTTAAGTGACCTTGGAGTAAAGACATTGTGTCACACCCATTTGTATTAGGGCAGGATTTGTTGCATTTTGCTCTGTTTCCCACATGAGTGATTTCTGTGGCAGAAAGGGTGATACGACACAGGGTGATACCATGAATTCAGACTGATTATATCAAGGCGGAACAAATCAGAAGCAGCAGCTGCAAATTTGTAGAAACAGACCTAGCTTGTGTATTACTGCTATCCCCAGGAAAAGCAAGAGGGGACATGACCACATACCTTGATCTTGTATAAATGCTTTCTATTTAATTTTTCAGATTTGGTTCACTCTGAAAGTCATTCTTTTAAAATTCTTGATTTTTTTCCTTGAAAGATGTACAGCAGCTCCCATGTAACCTCTCTTCTTAAAAATGGCGTCTCAGTATAGGAGATATTGCCTCTATTTTAAACAAGAAGACTGCTAAAGAATTAATGAACTTCATAACTGTGACTGATGTGAAGAGATAGAAAAACAATTCATTCTGCTATAATTGTAGCCTTTAGTTTATTCTTAACTGTGCTGTAATGGATCATTACATTTATTCATACTTCTCTTCCATTTTCTAAAAAGTAAAATACAGACCTGTAGTCTGAGAACTAATCTCAGGATTTCAATGACCAACTTCATAGTAGTAAAGTCTCTTAATGTTAGTGCTTCTTATTTTCATCTGCTTCTCCAAGTTCTTCACTGAAAACAAGATGTACAAAACCAATTTAAAGCCAAGGGGGGAAGTACTTTAGATCTCTGGTAGAAAGTTCTGCTGCCTGAGAGCTGGAGAAGAAATAAGGGTTGTTTTTATAGGCTGATGTGACCTAGGGGAATTAGACAAAGTGACACACACAAGTGAAACAAAAATATATGGAGAAAGAAGAGCACTGTGGGGTGCTACAATTACAGAAGGGAATAGGAAAATAAAAAGTGAAGTCATATGGTGAAGAGTCAGAAGAGAGATATACTTATGAAGGAATAAAAGGACCTAATGAAATAGGAAGCAGGGCCAATTTGTTCCTGCATAATTTTTATTCTACTCGATTTCTGTTATCCAAAGCATCAAGGATGGTTGAGGGACCTGAGGAGGCTTGGACAAGAGGAGGGGCTGCTGCTGCCATAGGGGTGCCTCTGTAGAGGGACTTCCAGTGAAAGAAGCTGAAATGGTTGCTGATAGTGAAACAGTAAAAAGCTACTAATAGTGTGGGACATCTCAGACGGGTATTGAGAGAAAAAGTCTGCCTCAACTGGACAAAAGCTCAACTATTTCTAGATCCAAGGGGCAAGAATATTAGGGACTGTAGGGGAAGAAACCTACTTAAAATTTAGTTAATAATCTAAATTATCTGAAAATTTACAGCAGGAGTGCCAGTAGTCCTCTAAAGCTGCAGCCCTTGGGCTTAAGGTTTCAGGACTGCAGGAGTTATTCTGTGATAGCTTTGAGATTCCTGTAGAAACACCAGCCTCACAGTGATGTGCCAGCGGAGAGATTCAGCCCTTGACATAAGAAACCTTCCTGGCAGCAAGGAGCCCAGCAAATTGAAAAATCATTTCCAGCATTCTTGTAATTTGTGGTACAAATGACTTCTACCAGAATTTATTCCAAGCATTTGAGGGGCTCTATACACAGGGCACAAAGCGTATATCAATGCTGGCACAAAGCACCTTAAGATTCACTTTCCAGCTACAGGTCAGCTGCCTCTGTGGAGGCTGATAATCTCCATGTCTGAGAAAGGGGGAAATGACTTTCAGAATAAATGAGCTTTCAAGATCCAGTTTATGTATGTCATTGCAAACTACAGTTGCTCCTTGATCTAATCATTAAACTGATAACATAACTGAGAATCTTAATGTCATCCGTTTCCTCTGGATTGCCAAGAAAGTAAAGCAGCAGCCAAAAACTTCTCAGTAATCTAATCCTGTATCAAAGACTTCTCTGCCACAGGAAATAATTCCAGTGGAATACAAAAACGGGTGGTATTTCAAATGGCTAGTCTTATGGTAGTAAAATACACTCCTCTTTTTTAAAGGTGTGAGGGTCACACTTTACATAGTGTTATTATACAACGAGCTGCTTGCTATTGCCGTTAGTGAAACTCGGTTTCAGGCAGCAGTAACATTACATTATTTTCACGTGGCAGTCCCAAGCAGAGGGAACTGTGCCTGTGCGTGACACTGTTTGAGAGCTAGCTGCACTGCCACCTCTTTACAGAGCCAGATTGTCCCAAAATACTGGCAATGGCAGCGGGCCACAGGGATAAATAGTTTGGAGTGAAATAACAAGAAGAAAAAACAAAACAAAACAAAAACAAAACCCCAGAAATTTAAATACAGAACAGGTTTCAGTAACATTCAGCCATCATCTTAGCTTTTGCAGGCAATTTCTCTTTTAGTTCAACATTTTAGTTCAACCTGCTTACGTCTTCAGAGGCTGCACTGACAAGCAAAAAGTCTAATTACCACGTTTAGATTTCTCTTTTTAGCATGCTCTGCAGGCCTTGTCACCATTTCACTGTGAAAAGAAGTTGAGGGGTTTTTTTCCCTTTCAGCAAATTCTTCACTATTCTTATTAAAGTAATACTGCACCAGAGATTCCTTTGATTTGATTGTTTGGTTATGTTAAAATTGCCATTAATGCTGTTCTCCTTTGTAACTTCTTCCTATAGGTTTACTTTTATACATCTGGTGGAGAACTTTATTTGCTTTTTTGTTTGTTTACTATCACACACAAGAAAATAATACATAAATAAAATGCTTTCTCCCTCAGGCTTCACTCACCTTGTCTTTCTTAATGCTGTATCATAAATTGCAATAAAACCTGTTAGGTAATAATCCTATAAAGACATGAAAGTGGAATGTGACACACTGGCAAATCACTGGGGCTTGTATATGCAAATAATCTTTTTGAAAAAGAGAGGAATTCTCATTACAGTTAATTTCTTCCTTTATTTCCTTTTTCTAACTTGAAGTTTAAGTAGTTTTTATTTACAGAATCATATACTTGTGAAAGAAAATCTCTTGCACCACAGTAAAGATGGATAAAATTTGTAAAGAATACAAAAGCATCAGTTGTACCTAACATGTCCTTGTTTTTAATCTGATTTCAGCAACCATTTCTTCTTATTGTTACAAAATAGGTATCTTGACAAATACTGACACTTGCACTGGCAGCAGCCAAAGATCATCACAAGACAGATGTCTTAGTACAAATAGGGAGAAAAAGATTACCTTATTGTATATTACTGCAGGTTGCACATCAGTAGGGTACAGAATTGCGATATGCAAAATATTGTTCAGGGAGAAGGGTATGATAAAGAGTATTGTGAAGGAAAAGAAGGAAAAGAAGAAAAAAGAATCCTAAACTTTTAAAGATATGAATTGAGAGAGGTGGGAAATAAGAAGCACTGAAATCATGTCACATGTTCTTCCGTGAAATTAAAAGACAAAAAGCCTAATTGCATCAGGCATTAACCAGTCTAGTGTAATAGGGGAAAAGCTGAGATGAGAAGCGAATTTTTAACAATGGCACAATGCCTTATAATTTTATGGATCCCATCTGGCCAGCCTTCACCTGACTCTGTTCTTTTTAGTGTCTCTACTTTTGTGGCTATTTTTGCCTGAAGTGTAACATGACTTTTCTACTCTTGTTGCCTCCTGCATCTGCTGCGTGTTTCTTGGCTGTACAGTTCCAAACCAATTCAGCTTCAATTTTCATGCAGCACTGTGGCAATGACATGTGACCCAAGAATCACAGAGCAGATACGGCAATAGTGACACTACTGTTGTTGTTTGGGATAACACTAATAAACCTTGCAGAGTTGCTACAGATACCATATGCTGTTTTCTGTGATATTAGAACCACACACAGCTGATCACCTAGTTCCTTTTTGTCTCCGTGGTCAGAGATTAAGAATTGATGTAAAGGCACTAAACTCTTGATATAGTGGGAAATTATGGGAACAATGACTTCTTTTCAGTTCAGCCATGCCTTTGATCAAAACATTTATATTTGTTTCATTGTGAAAGCTTATTACCTCTATTGCTTCAGTGCCATTCATTACACTTTAAGAAATGGAATGGTATATCCAATCAAAAAAAGAAGTTTTGCATGAAAATATGTTGCAATAATTATATAAAAAAGTAAAATGCAACAATAAGCTTTTAATGGAAGTCAAAGCACTGAGTAATCGGCATCCATGTCCAAAACATTCTTACAAAGTTTCACTCAGATATTTGTAATGAGTTTTCACTGGTTTTGTGTATACTTCCTTTATTTTTTCTTCTCAATAGCAGGCAGGTGATGTCTTTTTTGATTGTTTGTTTTTTAAAATAGCAGGGTTGTCTGCAGATAAGAGAACTTCCAAGTCCTCTCTGCATCGTTTGGCATGGTCATTTATGGATTTGCCAGTTTGGATGTTTGTGCTTGGAGCACTTGGTTGGTCATCCTGTTGTCACCAACAACACAGTATGAATTAGTGTCAAATTCTCAGAAAGACTTGTGTGCAAATGTGTGTATTTTTAAATGGCTGAAATATTATTTGAAAGCATTCAGCTTCAAAGATCCACTTACCATTCTATGGTTGCATTCATATGAGCACGGTTTTAAGGAGAAGAGTTAATTCCTTATTTTGATGTAGGATCAATCCTGCTGTTTCATCTAAACCTTATCCCTTGTCATGTAGTAAAGCTGACAGGATGACAAAAAAGACTTTAGTGATAAAAAAACTTTGTCTGTTCCCCCTTTTGACTTCCCAGAAAACATCTGGCAAGTGTCACTGGTATTTATTTGAAAGTGGAAAAGATCAAGCACATATAAGCCATTTGAAAATAACAAGCTGTTAGAAAAAAAAAGAAAAAAAAAAGAAAAAAAAAAAAGCCAAAACCCAAAGATTTTTACATTATTTACAGCCCCACTAAAGAACAGAGATTCAGCTGGGGCAACCCTGTGCTGTTTGCAAACACTTTTACCCCATGAGCTATGAGACTTGGCCTCAGAGGAGAGCAAGAAATCATGTTTCTGTGAACCTTTTCACTCTCTGCCCTTGAGAAATGGAAACTTAAATATTAAAGAGAGGAACAAATAAAAACAATAGAATGATAGAATGATAGAATCATTAAGATTGGAAAGGACCTTTAAGATCATTGAGTCCAACTGTAAACCTAACACTGCCAAGTCCACCACTAAACCCTAAGGGCCATGTCTACATGTCTCTTAAATACCTCCAGGGAGAGTGACTCAACAATTTCCTTGGGCATACTGTTCCAATGCTTGACAACGCTCTCAGTGAAGAAATTTTTCCTCATCTCCAATCTAAACATCCCTTGTGCAACTTGAGGCCATTTCCTCTCATCCTATCACTTGTTACTTTGGAGAAGAGACCAACATCCACCTCACTATAACCTCCTTTCAGGTAGTTGTAGGTTGTCATAACGCTTGTGCTCTAGATCCTTCACCAGCTTCATTGCTCAATAGAGAGAATGCTTCCCAGATCTTGTCCTCTTCTCCTTTCCCTATTTCCCAGCTTGGAACCAGCAGAAGAAGCACTTGTGAACCATGTGGTCCTGTCACCCTGGCAGCAGCTCTGGTTTAGCTGCAGTGAACCCAGCAGCTCAGCCAGAGAGCAGCCCCCAGAAATGCCAGAGGCCCTCTGAAAAGGTCTTTCCCTTGGAAAGGAGACACAAAAATCAGGAGGCACAGCAGCACGGTCAGCTGTAGAGAGAGCAGCGCAACATGCCTCCTTGCTGAGGCTGAGTGGCTGATCCTTATTCTCAGGAGACTGGAGATCACAGCACAGTTTTTGAAAGTTTGAAGATGTTTTAAACTGTCCACGTAGACCAAGACAGTGAAATGGAAAAGAAGTAATGTTCATCACATCAATTGTGTACTACATCTCCCAGATAGCTGTAAGCTCAATGACATGGAGTGCATTTGTCTAAAACTTTCATGGCTGGTCTCCCTCATATTGACCGAGGAAAACAGGGGGAAAAAACCTTCAAAATGTGACTGATAAAGTACAAGGAGAAATTTCCTTCCCAGCACAACGTATGGTAATGGTGAGATATATGAAAGGAATTAATCCCTATTTCACCTCATCACTGGAGGGCAGAGTGATGGAGCATTTGGGAGCATTTAATCTACACTGCTCTAGGTTGTTTCTAGCTGTGCAGGCAGAGAGTACAAAGGCATACGGTTTTAACGGAAGGAAAACACAACATTGTTTGCAGTGTTACCTGGGATCTTAGACATTGCTTTCAAACAGGAAGGTTGATGTTAGGAGTTAAAGATCTAAGGGACTCCCCTTAACGGGGAATGGAGGATATTCCAGCTGCTGGCTTCTGTCTAGGTGATGGAACAATTTCTCAGGCCCCATTTTTCTACACACTGCACTGTTTGAAAATAGACTATAAATACTGACTTCTCTGAAGTTAACAGAAGTTTTGCCTTTGACTTCAATGGAGCAAAGATTTAATAAATATGGGGGGTTTTCCTATTGATTAAAGTGGTATTATTGCTTTTAACATGGCACCTTAAGGTTGATGCCTGCACCCCATAAGATTAAACGAGACTCTGCCCTGTACAGAGTATAACTTCTCATTGCTATCCAGACACTGTCTGCTCTCCTTCACACCAACAATCAGAGGAGTAAGTCCTGCTATAGCGTTATTTTGCAGAGAACACAAACGTATTCAACATGGCAGGATTTTATAGAAGAGGGAATGCGTTTTATTGGGAAAACTACTATAGCTGAAAATTGATCCGGTTTTGAAGTGCGCAAGTTCTTCTTCCATTCTGATGAGAGCCAGCACCTCATATTTTTAGGCCAACATCACAGCTATGTACAAAATCATACCATGTAGAACTGCACTCGGGAAGGAGATGGTCCTACAAAAAGTAAGAAAATCAAATCAATGTAAATCTGTTGGAATAATAAATGGTGCAAATAAGCTTAAGATTGTGCAATAGCTTTGCAGTCAGAGAAGTCTTGAATCTGTGAGCAGAAATTTGGTGACCATATTAATCAGAGGAAACAGATAAGGAAGATTAACCATTAAATTATTGGTTCCTGGGGGGAGCAGTCTGCAGATCAAAGAATTATGGATATTGGAAAAGAATTTTATTTTGCAAACAGTCAGAGAATGAGACAGAGGTGAGTTACTACTGGCTCTAGTTAGTTCCAAACCCCCATGATGAAGACTGGGTTAAGGACCGGTTAAG
>NW_010127346.1:0-203 GCF_000699245.1 Pterocles gutturalis | reverse complement strand
CCGTCTCGTCTGCCGGTAGATCACGGAGGGCGTGAAACCCACGCTGTCGGAACTGGAGAAATTCGAGGATCAACCCGAAGGCATCGACCTGGAGGTGGTGACGGAGAGCACGGGTGAGTGTCACCCGCGTCCCCTCGCTGCTGTCCCACCACCACCGCGCCGTCCCCTCACCATCCCTGCTGTCCCCGCAGGGAAGGAACGCG
>NW_010127345.1:353-589 GCF_000699245.1 Pterocles gutturalis | reverse complement strand
CAAGTGCGTGGAGGGGTGATGCCAAAACGCTCGCTCTCCTCTCCGCCAGAGCTCGGCCGGGAAATGATTTAAAAGCAAAGTTCACGAGCATGTTAACGGCATGCTCTCGTATGTTCCCGTACATACAGTCTGCGCCGTTCCTCTCAGTAATACCCTAAGACTGTAAATCTATAACCACTGCAATGATTTAGTGATTAAAAACATGATAACATATTGTGTAACTGCAAACCACAGAA
>NW_010127345.1:0-203 GCF_000699245.1 Pterocles gutturalis | reverse complement strand
GGAAAAAAAAATTTAAAAGACAGTTTTAAATACAATTCTTGCTCTAACAAATTACAATCTAAACATGCCTCTCTTTTTTCTCTTTTTAAGTTTGTCGTAACTGGAATAACTGGTCTTGTGTGATGTCTTGCATATTCAAAGTGCTTTGTAATAGGATACGGAGACCAAACCTTATTTGCCTAAACTCAATGGGTTTTATTTTT
>NW_010127344.1:0-7847 GCF_000699245.1 Pterocles gutturalis | reverse complement strand
CAAGCCTCATCCCGCCTGGCCTTGAACCCTCAGGGCAGGGGCACCCCCAGCTTCCTTTGTCAGTCTGTGCGTTCCTGCAGCGAATTAACAATTCTCCTCTGTTGTCAGCGTGAATTTCGTGTAGGCTAAGAAGTAATCGAGACTTCTCTTCAGCCTGAGACCCGCTCAAAACTGAACAAAAAAGATGGACTTGAGGAAAAAAAAGCTTAATAAAGTCTTCTTTAAACGAAAACCACTCCAGGCCTGCCTGTTAATCAAAAGAACATTACTCACCTTACGCAGCATCGCTGGAGCCAGAACCTGGCAGCAAGGTTTAAAAGGAACACTCGTCTCCTTCTTCACAGGCACAATTTATAACAGCGGGATTGCTGGCCATAAACACCCTCTTCTGTCTGCTAACGTATTGTGCTTCTGGGATTGTTGAAAGCAAACATGCTGTTCCTAGGACAATAAACTCCTAAATCTGGGCTTCTGAAAAAATTTCAAGCACATTCCAAGCAGCAGCTATTCCAAGAGTAACACTTACTATCTGAGCAGGTTAAATTTTGTTTTATTTTCACCAGTTTTGAAAAACATTGAAACTTCTCACTAATTTATTTTTTCAAAAATAGAAAGCTGCTGCTTGCAGGACACTGGAGCATATTTATGTATAAACCAAAGCTAAAAATTCAAATGGGATGAACTGGCAGAGGGAGTTTGCTGCCAAAAATAAAGAGCTAGACAAAACATATTCATAAATAACGTAGAAGATAGTGATTTAATACACATCCTGTTACACGTTTTTTCTACTATGCACCTCACTTTAAAGAAAAAAAAGCTACCTGAAAGTCTTCAAAAAACCTGGTGCCAGCAAGATTTGAGTTTTCTTGGTTTTTAAGTCATGTCCTGATAGATACTTTAAATGAGATTACTAGGGAAAAGGTGATTGTATAGCTTACATACAGCTCTGTATGCCCTTCGTAACCAGAGGTTACACATTAGTGTTACACATCAAAAATACGCATTACCTGATCCGAAACATCATAAACTCCGACTGCACAGACCGCACCACTTCTATCCCGTTCCCCTGACTCACACAGAATCTCACCTATCACAACTCAGCTGTTTTTGCATTTGGAGGGGCCAGAGAGAAGGGAGTTTGTAAGCACAGGGCGGTAAAATTACCGGCACCGTGGGGAAGCGCTGCTCCCACGCTGCTGCTCACGCGGCTGTGGGATCTGGCTCCGTCTTGGGGATAGATCTCTGTGCGACGCTCGCAGACAGCCGAGCCGAAAAGGCGCAGGCTTCCCACGTTAACGCTCCACGAGCTGCGTCAAATAGAGTTATTAGTTATTAGCTGTCTGAAATTGTGTTGCACTCTTATTTTTAGTACACTATTATGCCTCTGGGATGTATTTTATTTATCAGGGAATTGGACCTAAATAGAGATGCTGTAGCAGTTTTCTAAAGGGGGCTGTAGGCAGCTCTCTGGGAGGCACCTGAAAGACTGTGTATATGTTTTGGGGAAGGGGCAGAGTGCATGTGTAAGCCAAATACTGTATGTGTGTCTTTTTCAGTCCTGAGCCACTGTTTGGAAGTTACAGTTAATTTTTCAGACAGTGTTCTCAAATATTTCATTGAAAAAAGATTTGTCATTTTTATAAAGAAAAATATTGAGGTTCTCCTGAAATTTCTGCAATTTAAAGCAACATTATGAAACAGAACAGGGGAGAGTTTGCTGAATACCTGTCAAAACATATCATGCAGTAATACGGGATCACCCAAAGGACGAGCAGCAACTCTAATGGATATAGCAGCAAGCTGTGGGCCCATGTGAGTGCGGGCAGTTCCACCCAGGGCCACTGCGAGTCCTAATGAAGAACACGAGAACCATAACATCATAGAATCACAGAATGGTTGGGGTTGGAAGGGACCTTAAAGACCACCTAGTTTCAACCCCCCTGCCGTGGGCAGGGACACCTCCCACTAGCCCAGGTTGCTCAAAGCCTCATCCAGCCTGGCCTTGAACCCCTCCAGGGATGGGGTATTTGATGCGGAAAGTTCACCAGCATCAGCACAAAAAGCTGACTTCTGCTTCCTCAAGCCGTGTCTTAAAAAGCCAACCTGGCTTCTCAGTCACAGTTACCCTGTCATGCTGCCATGGGATGGGGTCCATCTTCTTCGAGATGCTCTCCAAGAGATGAGAGCATCGTCTTGGTGATGCCACCAACAGGTTCAGTTAGGGACAGCTAACTGGGAAATGTTAAAAAAAAAAAAAAAAAAAAAAAGGAGGAGGGGAATTTGGGTTGAAGGTAGGGACAAAAGACATTGTATTATACATTTCATCAAACACTATTGGCAAGTGCCCAAATTACAGGGGGAAGGCACCAGGAAATGAGATACAATTTGGTAACGTCTCAGGTATGGGCTGTGCAGCAGACAAAGGGCACTGACGGGGAAGGACTGCAGTCACAAGGCTGAGAAACAGAAGGAGCACAGAATTGGAAAAGCTTTTGTCAATAGAATTTCATACCCAATTATTGTCATGGGACTCTCAAATTTTATTTTCTGCAATTCTTCTGGCAAAAGGCCAGTTCTCACATGACCTCCATAATTTTTTTAATCCTATCAATGAAATTGTCTTTCCTTCGAGGCAGCCCATTTTCTTCCCTTTTAAGAGAGCTGATTTCCCTCAGAATTTAGAACTGTTTCGTAAGAAAACTGACCATAGAGAGTAATTCTTTCTTACAGAGATGAACTTAACATCTGCAAGCCTTTGATTTTGTTACAGTTATACTAGATGGAGCCTGACTACACAGGACACCATCCAGAAAGGTTTGGGTTTTTTTCTTCTTAACCAGGTGAAAAACAGTTGTGCCAGGTGGCAACTCAGAACACAGGTAAAGAGCGGATGATACGCACCAGCACGGGATCCTCAGGAGCCGCACGGCCTCTTCTGCGTGCTGCGGCCACTGGGTACCGGCTGTGTCTCTGAGCAGGGATCACAACCCATTTCTAATCTCACTTCTGGTCTGGGTTAGCAACACGGAGTCAGAGTTGGATCTACCAGATATCTTAAGAATTAACAGGTTATTTTATTACTTAGCAAATCCAGGCATTAGGATCAGCTCAGTGCGGCTCTTTTCTGTGTAATGATGCCAACGGCCTTTGATCCACCTGCCCCCCTGCCCAAACCTGCCGTCAGCAGGGTGGGTGGGTGGCCGGGAGCTGAGCCTGATTCAGCAGCAGTGATTGCTCATTTTCTTGTCACTCTATAGGGCGCTGGCTGGCAGAAATCTCTGTGGAAATGCATCTAAAAATATTTTGAAAACTTGGCCTCTGCTGATGAGCAGATTAAGTGGTGACTCACGCTCCCATCAGCTCCAGACTCGATTACCGCAGTTGGATGGACTGAGAAGCTGATATTCCCCCGAGACTGCAATTTGCTTCGGGGAGCTGCCGTGGGACCTCATTGGCACCAATTGTTTCCAACACATCTCTCTTGTCCTTTTAATCACTAACAAATTTAATTTCACTTCTCACTGAAGATCTCGCTCTCTACCTTTCTGGCAAGAGAACAATTCAGAGGCTGCTTTCAAGACCTCTGCTGCAGCTCTGGATGCCAGCACACAGCAGCCCTGCCCGCAGCAATGCCTCGCACCCACGTTTCCCAGCATTTCTTGCTCTAGTCCTGCAAACGTAAAGCTGCTGGACAGTCCTGGTCCCTGCTGCTCCAGAAGATCACTCACCATCCCACAGGCTGTGCTCTGTCGAGTGAGAATGCTACCAGAACTGTACATGTAAACTTTGAAGAATTGAATTCAAAATGCTTCCTCATGGAAGTCCCAGTCTCCCCAGATCACAACGTGGTTTAAGCAAGAAAATGGCAAAGAGGAGACAACCTCCCTCTCCCGACATTGTTCCGATTACGCTGTAGTTCTGGTCTGGGAGACTGGGGCTACCCGTGGAAACACGGAGAAAAGAGATTGGGTTTGTTAGGTGCTGGAAAGGGCAGGCCATCGAATCGAAAGTAAAACACTTCATTTAGGCTCGTCATGTGCGACATTATCCCCGAGCTTTGTTAGAACAATGGCAGGGCTTTTCAAACAGCTTCCCTAGGGAGAGCGCTCTGCAGCACAACAGCCCTTTCACCGGAGATGTGCAGGTGTAACCGAGGGCAGAATTTAGTCTCTTGTCTATTTAATGTGTTTGCGAGAGGCTGTATGTGTTCCTGGCACTTTATAATAATAGTA
The DNA here is from genome assembly GCF_000699245.1 of Pterocles gutturalis. Lineage (NCBI taxonomy): Eukaryota > Metazoa > Chordata > Aves > Pterocliformes > Pteroclidae > Pterocles > Pterocles gutturalis. The sequence continues at coordinate 3,615 of NW_010127344.1, read as the reverse complement.
ATATAAATGCATTTGGATTATAACAAAATGGAGAAACTATGATTTAGCCTCTTACTGTGTTGTAATTCCCAAATGCATCAACATCTATTTAAGTGCAAAATAGCCTACAGTTTACAAACCCAATGCTGCGATCATCTGCTGTAAGGGTTCTGTATGAGATTATGATTCAATACAAAACACAATTCAGTGTCTGAAATTTCATTTTTAATGCCAGAATAACATCAAAAAAGTAGCTCTTTTTCCATATGCAGTCTTGCAAAAAAAAATGTATACCAGGGACTTGGTCCTTTCTAGTGATTTCTACATCTATAACTGCTCATCTCTTATGCACGTATGCACTTAGACATAAATAAATGTGCTTGCAGACAGACAATATTTCATCTTACCTTCTAACCTCCTGCTGTCAAGGTATTTCCACAGAAAGCCATACACAAATAAAACTAATTTTCCCTGACTGCCAGAATAAAGTAGGGGAGGACTTCTGTAAAAGCCAGCTGCTGGATTACTCTCCTCCTGCTCTGTGAACAAGCATAACTGCACAGCTTCTGCTGAGATTGCCTTTTCTGTCATTTCACCTATTTGCACTAACCAAGGGATCTGTAAGAAAAAACACAACCACAATCTTCATTTTAACTACATAAAAAATTATTTATCTTGGACCTATTACTGGGGTCATCAAAAGCTTCTCAATTTAGCACAGAAAAAGGGAAATAAACTGTCTGAGTATCTCAACACAAAGTGTAAGATTCCCTGGGACCTCTGAAGTGCTCTTTTAATGTTTGGGTGGTTTTTTTCCTCTGGTATCAGTAGATGGGATTATAGGCATGTAGAAGCTAAGAAGTGCTGATGGTCAGGAAAATCCTTATGTGTCAACATGGACAAAGTTCTCGTTTGTCATCTGTTCTGCCTCATTATGTTGGATACCAGATTTCTTTCAGTTAATTTAAAGCTAAGAAGCTGAAAAGATTCAGAACTGTTCTAACCCTCTACTGAAAAACTGTGAGTTGAATTAATATTCAGTTGATTATAGATTGCAGTATTCTGAGAACTTTCTTTGCCTAAGTTTCTTTCCTAGAATATTTCTGTACAGCTCACTGATTTTTTTTTTAAAGGACAAGTGAACAGTTCAAAACCTTACCCACAAAAAAACAAAATATACGTAAAATAGGTACAATTTGATCTAGAGGATAAGTAATTTTATCTCATTTTCCTATTAACAAAATTAAATTCAAAACCATCCTGTTTATTAAAGACATACAGGCATAATAACAAGTCATCAAATAAACATCTTAACAGTCTTTAAACATAACAGAATTGATACACATAACTAAGTTTCATTAAGTATGCATTTAAAAGATGTATTTCCGTTTTGCTTTATATTCCCTTTAGACCAACACCTCCGACACTCACACACAACAGTTAGGCTGCCCCAAGCAATCGACAAGGACTTTTGTAAAGGCTCTAACAAAACTGCATCTTAAAAGAGTCTGAAATATTCTTAAAGGTAGAAAACAGTTAACAAAGAAAAAAAGATGTGTTAAGTGGAATTTAAGCGAGTTGTTGGAGGTACTGAAAGTCAGAGATTCAGTACGTAGAGGTAGTTCAGTGAGGGGATTTGCAGTGTTCTGACTATTTTGCACTGCCACAACCAGAGTAAGTTCCTGTATGCTTGAATTCTTCCTATATATTTTTAAAAAGCAAGCACTCTTTCTGGGCCTGACGCTTTGCTGTTCAAAACCAACAGAAAGAGTCACTGATCTCAGTGGGATTGGGGCTAAGTCCTTATATACTCTGGAAGTTCAGGTTTATGGAAAGAGAACAAAAAGAAACCATCCTGAGTCCGGACTCCCAGCTGCAAGCAGGGTTTTAAAGCCCAGACAAAGGACATCTTTCCCACACGCAGCCGGTTACTGGTTACTGTACTTAAGAACCCTGAATTTGGATCAAACCCGGGCGCTCACTGCCCGCTGCCCTTTGCACCCTGGCTGGTGAGAGCGGAGCACAGCCCCGGGGGACACAGCATGCACAGCTCCATCTCCCTCCAGGGGATGAAAGAATCCAGCGAGTTACCACCTCACATACCTTTGTTACGTGGCCGTTTTATTGGTGCTGACAGCTCTGGACAAGGCGACACTGTCGGCTCCCAGCAGTTTCTCATGCGGATGGCCACAGTGCTGTCTTGCACCACTGACCATCCGGTACAGCACCAATGATGGGTACCAGATTCCTCTCCAGGAATAATGGACTAGGAGTAACACACTAGGTAAACCAAACACCAGCTTGTTCACGAAGGCAAAAGGCTATGAATTTCATATGCCTATTGTCGTCCAAATGATCTTTAGCTTGTGTAAATGGCTACAGTCTTATCGGAGCTCCGATAATTTACATCTGCTGAAGATCTGCTCCTAGGTGTTTGCACTCAGCTGCACCATTAACTGCAATGTTAACCATGACACGCGTGACACTTCTGCATTTATATTGATCCCCGTTTGACCTATTTCTTTCATTCCTTTTAATGTTTTAATGCACAACTGCCAGCACAGCTTTTGCAGATGGGTCTGGACTAGAGTACTCTTCTGAAATGTTAATTCCTGGACAAGATGCAGTGCTGGCTATGTGTTTAAATATATGCCTGAGTCCCTTTCTCCTCAACATGCCTCTTAGAAATAGTATTTTGTATTCTTTAAGATAATTTTATAAAAAAGAGTAACATTTTATTTTTTAAAAAGTTGCGACTGATTGTCAAATTAGCTAAGATAGTGTTCCGGTTACTACAAGGACCCTTCTTTTAATTGGGAAAAGAAAAACCAAACAACTCTCTTGTCCTGACAAGCTATTATTCATTAACAGTGCTGCAACACAGAACCATAGCTTGCCTTACTACAATAAAGCTCTGTTTCAATATTAGCATCCTAAATTCTGTCACTGCAGATCTCTGTGCATTGCACCAGGGGAAGGAAAAGAAAAACAAAAATGTGTATTCTTCAGGGGTAAATTATGAAAGATCTCCTAGGTGCAAACACAAATACTTCACTCACAACCCAAGCACCAGACCATTTCTTTGAAGAAGCTTATGAGGTGTTTAAGATATACAATGGCACAGTATCATACAATGGAACTGAAAGAATTTTTTTGAGAAACCATTAACTTTGAAGGAATGTCTAGACAACTATGTCAACAAATGCAAATAATTCATGCTTCTCAGCTTCTATCCAATGGATGGCCCCATGCTGAGTATACACAAACTCAGAAGAAAAAGGCATGTCACAGTCATATGACTAGGGAGTGTAACAGAGTCACACAGAAATTCAAGTCAATCTTGAAAAAAACCTTCAGAAAGCTCTTCCCCGGGATAAACCAGCAGTGGGATAGGCTTCTGGTCATTTTGGCTAGTTTAAAACAAGAGACTTACAGCTGGTGCACCCTGGCTTCAACGCAGGGACAATGGCAGAGACAGCTGTCGGTCATCACCATTCACTTGGTTAGAAAAATAAAAACTAAAGGACTCCAAAATACTGTACAACCTCTTGCAGTAACCAACATAGTGGCTTCTGGAAACAATACTTTTGCCAAAAATGCATCTGTAAGGCACTTAACAGGTATCTTTTTAATATA
>NW_010127343.1:0-12777 GCF_000699245.1 Pterocles gutturalis | reverse complement strand
GGTACCCCCATATCTGTGCTTGGATGGGGACAGTGAGTGTCAGCCGTGACAAAGACAGTTGCCAGTATGTGGCCAGGCCAGGCGGAAGCTGTTTTACTCGTTATTTTTTTAAATGACATTGCTTGAGTCACTTTACAACGTTCAAGGGAAAAGGGGTGACTTCTCTTTCCTCTTTTGTCCCACGTGTGAAGCTGGGTCATGAGCTGATGCTGGCGTTGTTTTCGCCCCGCTCCCCTGATGCTATTGCTGCAGACGTTTGCTCCTAGTCCATGGGTCAGTTGTCACATGCCCAGTAAAGTATGTCTGGTGCCACTGGGGTCAGGAGTTCTGGATAAATACGACTCGCCAAGTGGCGTTGCTGCCACTGCATTCCCACTAGTTAATTCCTGGCCAAATCCCTTGTAAATGAGACAGAGGTCCCTGCCCCGAGAGTGCCGCCGTGACGTTCTTTGGGTTGCAGATAGCTGCTAAACATTTTGGAACTGGTCGGGAAATTTTCACCAGTTTAAGAGAGATATTTGGTTGAGATTGATTTGTTTGGTTTTGCACATGGGAAATGTCTGGATTTTTTTCCTTGTGTCTGGCAGTTAGCGAATATTCATACACTGATCTTGCTGACTTTCCTCAAGCTGTTTTTATTCCTACCACTACTCTATCCAGATCTTGCCTTTTTTTCCCCCCCTGTTCAAACTAAGGCAAGAATAATCTCCTACAAGCTTCAAACTGTGAGGACCGGGTCGGGCTGCTTTTGTGGCTGACTGGGCACACGAGATGCAGGCGTTGTCCTGATGTGTGCATTAACCATGCCCACACAATGCCAGCTCGATTTTTCTCTTTTCGCCTTCCTCTGAAGCTTCTGACACAGCCCGTGGCTCTGGAAGGACGCAGACATGAGGAGCAGGAATATCAGCAACATTTCTTTTGGGTTGAATAGCATAATTTCTTACCCCTGCTGCGTGCCTCGGGAGTGACTCCAGGCTTGGCCCTGCATCTCGCAAAACCGATTTGGCATTCTTCAGAGAGCTGATGCTTTTGGCTAGTTGGAGCTTCTGATAAATGTTTCTGATTTATTGTCTGACTCGGTTCCCAAGGAGACCACATATGTAGCAGGCTGAGATAAGCGGCTTATAACTTAAAGGTGGATGCCTTAAAATATCAGTGTCCCTTTCTCCCTTTCCATTGATAGTGAGCTCTTGCTTTTTCCCTGCTATCTTTATTTCCTTCTGTTATCAGAGAATTAAACCCTTAGTGTTGTGTTGAGGAACCTTCCTGTCTTTAGAATTGGCTGCAGTGATAAATTCCGTTGGATTTTCTGTTATCACTCTTCATGCAAATCTGTTGAGCACAGCGCTGGTGTCTCCTTTTCTGTGGCCTGAGGACAGTGATGGTGCTGAGCTCCAGAGCTGGAAGACCCCCAGATCCCCGTGGAACATGCATTTGCTGTGCCACCCCCACCCCACCCTGCTTGTGTCTGTGCTTCAGCCTCTGTCTGCAGAGCCCCGCGGGGGCTGGAGGGGAGCGCCGCTGCCCTGCTCCAGCTGTGGACTCCCCCGGCTGGATTTGGTGTGTGGGGTACAATGTCTGCTGGTGGTGGTCTTATGGTGACGTTTTCCCAGTAGGAACTTTAGCAGGATGTCAGGCTGGGTGACCTTGGTGACAGGGAGATTGTCACCCCCAGGGTGACACCGTGCGGGGGGTCTGAGGGTACAGCTGGGTATATGCGGGGCAGCAGACCAGCAGCAATTTGCACCAGCCCCCAAAAAAGCCAGTTCATCAAGCACGAAACACTTTATTTATCATGAAACAGTTACTGGTTTGTGTTTAAAAATGGGAAGGAATTGGATTGTCTGTTTTACTGAGGAATTTGGAAGGTGTCAGGGAGGCAGACGTGCTCCTGTTTGGCTTAGAAAATACCCAAAACCTGTTAGAAGGGCTCTGGAAGCACAGGGTAGCTATCTGGTGAGCTATGGCAGTGTTTGAGCACTGCAGGAATACAGACGGTTGTCTCCTGAGGTGTGAGCCGAGGGGATGGGTATGAGCTGGAGGGACCAGCACCCTGCTCAAGCGCAGCAACAGACCCACCTTTGGGTGGCACAAACACGCTCTCCTGCTCAGGCTGGCATGCCCAGACATCATCGCTTGCTGCCAAGCCAGCCTCCCCACCTCTCCAGCGAGAGAAAGGGTGAGTCTTGTCAACTTCTCATACACCTTTTCCCCCTGAGCGCATTCCAGCTGGTTCAGCACCTGGGGTCAATTTGCGGAGGTGTGCACAGACCTTGCAGGCTCCAGGGCTTTGCCCAACCGAACCTGTACTTTGCACTTTCCCTCCCACCGCTGGGTTACACCCCCTCCGAGGTCCTCTTGCAAACAGCAGCCTCCCTTGCAGGAGCAGAAGAAACAGGATCATTGCTGATGTTGGGCTGTGTCCTGCCCCAAGCCTGTGCTGTGGCAGCCTGCAGAGGAGATGCTGCGCCAGCGCGGTCCCCGTGCTGTGGAATGTGGCATCGCTGGGGACATGCTGGGCTGGCTTTGGCTCTTGGTGGCCTCTGTGGCCCCACCGACTCTCCCGGGTCAAGCTGTCATCCCTCCAGCGGGTGTTCTGCTTTCCCTTTCCAGCAGTGGCAGAAGGTGATGTCAAAACTCTGCAGTTTTTGGCTGAAGGGATGCTGCTCCCTGACTTCTATTAGACAGAGTTTTGACTTCTGATCCAAACTGAAAGTCCTGTGGCATCACTTGTGAGTTCCCAGCACTGTTCCCTTTCTGTAACCAAATGAGCAAAAGGAAGATCACAGTTTCCTGATTTTTTCTCCCATCGTACCATCAGCAGGTCTATGAAATTAAAAACCCACCCAAGGAGCCACTCAGCCACGAGCATCTCCCCTGCCCCGGGGCGGGCGGACTCCCTTGCAGTGGCTGCTGGTCCAACCCCTCGCTGAGCAGGGGAGGTAAAGCTCAAGAAAGAAGTCCCTGGCTCTGTGCTGTGGCATCAAAGCCTGCGTTGGCGTTGAGTTTCTGCTCTTCAAAGCACTTCACAGCCAAGATATGCTTGGTTGGTGCCTCTTCTCCCTAGGTCATTTGCAATCCAAGGTTGTTTTCGAGGAGTAAATTGGGCCAGCGTGAGATTTTGTGGGGGAGAGGGAAGTGACAAAGAGGGAACCAGTTCTTTTTCTAGCAGAGAGATTTTCAGACCATAATTAATGTGTCTCCTCCATGCGTGTATGTGCATGCACACACCCAAACCTTGCTGGCTTTGATCTCTGCTGGGAGGCTGGGGAGAATCCAAAGACCATAAAATCAAACCTACGATTAGGGACAGAGCACGGGGACAACTGTGCTGCTTTCCCTTTGGAAAAGGGCAGGATTGGGTCCTCCCGGCATCTCCTGCCGTTACAGCTTACGGGGAGATGCGGCTGCTTTAACCGCAGCAGCAAGGCACCGGGAGGGGACAGTGACGCTGCTTTGTTGTCAGGTCTGGCAACGTACACTGCAATTAATGCCAGAGCCATCAGTGCCCACGTTTTGAACCCCCAGCAGGAGCAAGAAGAGGCTCAAGTGATGCAGGACGTGTGGCAGGTTGTTATCCAAGTGCTCGCCACTGTCCCAAAGCTGCTTGTTATCAAGACTCGTGATTTTTGTGGTTGACTTGCAGCAAGCGCTGCTCAATTTGCTGAGCATCTTCCATCAGAGCGTCACAAAGGGAAATAGCAATTCGAGTTCATGCTTCGCTGGCATGTTTGTATCAAATCAGAGTGGGGATGCGGTTAATAAGGTAAAAGGTTTCTTAGAGGGGCCAGGTGCTTTAAGCAGTTTTTGAATTTTGATTTCCCATAAGGGCTGGAATTTAAAAAATTGACATCTTCTGCTGAGTGTGTACTTCCTGCCACTCAGGAATGCTACCTTCTGGTAGCAGATGAGGTGAAAATATGTATTTATCTGAATTTTAAATTCTAAGCTACAAAGAAAGTAATTTGGACTTTGAGTAAAATTTGAAGCAGAGCAAAATTCACTTTCCAGAGTAAAGTTCACTTCCAGCCCAGGTTCTGATAAAAAGCAGAGAGACCACGTGGGAAGTCTTGCGATGGGCTTTTGCACAAGAGCAGATTGCTTAATTTTTTCCAAATATTTTAGGCGCTCATTAACATCTGAGTGGATGCTAGGGCGAATCTGCACTAGCTTTCACAACTGTCCCCCCAATGTGACCCTGTGTTACTCCATCTGCATTTCTAACCAAATAATTCTCCGATGGTGACCACCCTGCGAGGAAGCAGCTTTGGGGTTCTGGTGGTGTAAAGCCATTGACTTCTCTGTGCCCACTTGCACAATGATGAACCAGGAGAACAAGTGAACTGGCCAAAGCAAGTGTCTCTAAAGTGGTTTAAAAATTCTGTACTTGAAATTTTGTGTCTGGCGTGGTGACCTAACACAGAGTTTTGCTTGAGTACAGGGTTTGGAAGGTGCATTCTTGGTCCTGTTTTGGGCAGAGATCCTCTCTAGGCTGGCTTCAAACATTTCTTGGATCTCTAGCTCCACACACACTGTTTTTAATTCAGGGCAAAGTCTGCTTGCAGCACTCGCGCTGAAGCCTGGCACTCTCCCCATCCCCAGCAGCTTGCTGCACGCTCCCCTGGAGCTCTTCCATTGCCAACGTCTCTTGAAAACGCTTCCTGGGTATGTCCTGTGAGCGCAGCAGAAATAATGGACCAGATTCACGCTTGTCGGAGCCTTGCTAGTCCAGAACTAGATATATACTTACACTTGTTAATATGAAGACAAATAAATTGGTAAAAAAAGAACAGACACTGACAAAACCTCCAAAAGGCGCAGATGGAGGGTGTGTGAGATTTTTGTTCCCAGTTTTCTGTGTCCTTTGGTCCTGAATCCCCTCTGCTTATCTGGGCAGTCTGGTGCTGGAGCATTGGCTCGGAGAGGCAGACAGGAAGAGACAAAAGCAAGTGAATTCTTTTTTTTTTTAAATAATTCATATTAGCGTGGTTTTGTGCCTGGAACTCTCAGATGTGCCCAGTAGACACAAGACCAGTTTCTCTTTGGTTTTATGTTCCCATCTAAGTCAGGCTGAGAGTCCCCACACACCTGTATTTCCAGCATTGTCTCTGTTAGTGGAAATTTCCTGTTCCAAACCAGGCCATATGCTGGAGTGGGATGAACTAATCAGCTTCTGCCAAGGCACAGCAGGGAAGGACCCCGGTGTGGCTGCAGCTACGGTGGAGCGGTATGGGATTATTTTTAATTAGCACTTTCCTCCAGGAAGTAAGTGTAGTCAGAGAAATGCAAAAGATCAAGTCTTTTTTAATTTTTTTTTTTAAATTTTTTTTTTTTCTTCTCAGTCTTGCTTTGTAACTGCCTGCGCGGATCTCTGCAGAGCTGCCGTGCAGATGGCAGTGCCTGGGAGTGCGATGGCGCTAATTTCCCTTGCGCAGCATCACCCAGAGACATCAAGCTGTCAGCGTTCAGATGACATAAGAAGTGAAGCACGAGAGATTTCGTTTGGCTCCTCTCTGCCCGGCTTTGTTCCCTGTTGTGTTTGTGCCCTCGTTGCTGTCCAAAACGCGCGGCGTTGCTCTCTAACGAGGGATCGATAGGGTGCAGCCTCACTTTGTTAAGCTCGTGTCACGGGTGCAAGATGACAAGAGGCGCCGCAGGCAGTAAAGCAGCCGAAATGTCCCCCCAGCTAATGGCTGCTTGGAGATGCTGATGCTTTTTTCAGAGAACAGGATGGTTGATATTTGCTGATGAGAAGAGGGAATTTTGGGTGGTGCATCAACAACTTGGAGCTAATGTCACAGGAGGTGTTCGAGGCAGGCATCCTGCTGATCTCCGTGCCCCTTGTACGCTGTGGGAATTGAAGAGAACATCTCTCTCTTCTCTGAATGCTGCATCTGCACAGGTTTGGAATAACCTGTTTGCTTTGTAGGCTTTTAATGGTATTTGGCTCAAGGCTACATCCCCTTAGTGTGCTAGAGCAAGAGAAAAAACCTAATGATGCAGCAGAAATCCAGAAGCACTGGCATGGGGAAGGGTCCTTGCTTTAAGTATGAGATGATGGAGTACGTGTGCGTGAAGAGCTGAATCTAGCAAATGCCTGTTGGGGTAGGAAGAAGTGACCCACAGCTGCAGGAACAGGCACGGCTGGGTTCTCTCTTGTAGTCTTGGAACTAAGGAGCCTCCTCTTTGGGCGTACGCAGGTTAGGCTTTGCCTCTGGTCTGCGATGGAGCTGTCGGAGCTGGTCCCTGGCCATCCCCTGGTGCTCTGTTGGCAGTCTCTCTGCTCGTAGTCTCTTGCACAACAGGCGCCCGCGGTTGTGATGCTGTACTGCCCCGCGGACACTCCCTCAGTCCAAATAATGGCACACAAAGGCTGTTTACTTGGGAGACGCGCTGGTCCTTGGGGTATGCTTTCAGAAACCGCAGAGATTGCAAACGTAATAAAATATGTAACAATGACCTCTCACGACAAAGTAATTGGGTGATTTATAATAAATGACTGCTTTACTTCACTTTAAAAAGCATGCCAGCTCCTGCATGCCAGAGAAGAGTAGAAAATAAATTATGGTTTAGTAATTTCGGTCTCTTATCATAGGACCCTCCCTCAGATTCAAACCCTGGGACCCCAGGTTGTGTCCTTGGAGAGGTGACCCGTCTGTCATCCAGCTCGAAGTGGATGAGCTGCATTCCAGCCTGCGTAAGAAGAGAGTCTTTCAAGCTGAACCTCCCTCAATAATCACCGTATCGGTTTGTACTGATGGAGATCACATTCTGAATGTCATTGCAGAATGGTGCTTACCATGGTCCCTGCAGCATGCTGCCTACTTGGCAGCTGCTTTGCTTCCTGGAGTCGGTTGCAGTTCAACGGTGAAAGAATTTTTAACCCTTTGCCATTGTAAAGCAGTTTGGGATGAAGGGAGTTACATGAATGGGAGGTTATGATGAGGCGTTAATCTGTACTGGAACAGTGAAGAATATGTCAATGTGCTTTTTCTAGTACATGTTATTTAACATGAAGGGGAGTCAGTTTATCACTGTCTTGGTCTGACGTTCCCCTACCCCTCCAGCTACTATTGTGCATCGCAGGGAAGAGAATGGTTGGACATCAACGGCAGCAGGATCACACAGGTCCCTGCGATTTAAAAATCAAATCCAAGTCATTTATCCTCGGTGGCTTTTCGAATGCTACCTTCAAAGGCTTTTATCCAAGCAAGTCTGTGACCCCGAACCCCCCAGTCTGTGTCCCACACCCCTTACAGCCGCAGTGGGGAGGGGGCCGGGCGCTGCGGGCGGTGGGTGCCGTTCGGCTGTTGGTGCCAGAGGCTCTGGAAGGCTTGTGGAAGGACTAAGCCCCTTTGCCTGCTGTTCAGCCCCTTCTGAATAAAACCAGATCTGATGAGAGACCTGGAAGTTCTTTAATTACCTGCCCTGTGTACCTGAACGAGCTGAGAGAAGAGCCTCAGGACTTGGTTCTTGTTTGTCAGCTTTGGTTTTGGCTTCATTGGCTGCACAGCAAAGATCATGTAAAATTTCACTGGAAAATCCTTCCAAAAGGTGACAGCAGCTCCCAGCTTTTCTGTGTCAGACTGACCAGACATCTATCGGGAGGCTGAATCCTGCCAACGCATTCATCCTGGCGGTTATCTGACTTAATGTTCGGCATTATTATACCCTTGCAACCATCACCTTCCCCACGATTCACAGCAGGCTCCAGAGCTGTACTACACCATACCCACCCTGTCTGTCGACAGGTACAGAGAGAACAAAACCCCCCATAACAGAGAAACCTGAGTTGTTTAATTTCAAACAAAGCCTTGGGTGGGGTGAAGTACTTGGGAGTGTTGCTGGAAATATTGATCTGGGTTCATGCCAGCTGCTTAGCGTTAGATGTATCTATTGACCTGGAAAATATTGCCCTACACAGGGTGATTCTTGGAAATTTATCCCAAAATATGAGGACCCTGTGGAAAGGGAGCAGTGGCTTTACCACAGCCTGCTCAGGCAGTTCTCTTTTTAATTTCAGCTAGAAAGAATAGAAATAGCCCTAGCCAGGGTGAGTTTGTTTGGTAACATTCATGACAGCTGGAGCAATAGATGACGTTTGTTTACTTTGTACAAAATACCTCCAGCTTCTTTATCCTCAAAAAAAAAAAAAAAAAAAAAAAGTACTGAACTTGCTTAAAAGTTGGCTCATTTTTTACTTCAAGCTGCTGCCTGGCTGAGATGAACTAGCTCCAACAGGTCTGTGTAATTAAAGCAGTTCATAGTGGAACTTCCAGTTCTGTGTGTACAAACAGATAGGGAGCAAAACCAGAATTAGTGATTTGATGGGAAGAAATTATAGCCCTCTGCCCCTCTGGGGGAGAACAGCTCTGCCACCGACACAGGGCTGGCTCAGAAGGGTGCAGGTTAAAATGGCAAGTGTTGAACTTGCACCAAAGCAGAATTATGGGAATCTTATTTGAATGATTGTGCTACTTATACAAAACCAATCGGATGTATTTTTAGCTCATGAATTCTGTTGGAGAAACCTTTATGGGAGAGGTCACCTTGCCAGCCTAATCCTGTAGTCACAAGGTGTTCAAAGTCCCGCAGCACAGAAAACTGGGACAAACAGGATGTTGTGTTATGAAAGGGTTAACTGGCTAAACACCTGTGAGACTGAGAAACTGTCAGGTTTGTCAACCTAAAAAGGAGGGGATTTTTTGGGGGGGTCTCTAAAAAAAAAATCATAGTAGTAAAGAACCTAAGTATTCAACTAGTTTAACACAAGATGCCCGTTCATTGTTTTGATTATCTAGTCTCATTACACATCCATATTTATTACAGCCCAGAAGACTACATCGCCCAAAACTTTTATTTAATGAGCAGACATAACACAGGAAGTCCACACAAGACATACACATATACACACACATATATACCCATGTACATTTAAACAATGCGGAAGAGGTAGTGCTGTTAATTAAGAAATATACAACATGCAGTAAAAATACAAAGACAATTCAGATCTGCCTTCATTGCACACAAGAGGCTATAGAATGATTTATTCTGCATCAATCCAAATTTTAAAATGTACTCTTGTTCTCTTACATGATTGTACCTTGAATTTTCTAAAGGTGATCCTTCAGGTGATGAGCCCAAGGACAGTATTTAGCCCACAAGTTAAATACTATGGCTGTGACAACTCAGATAATGCGATTTGAATCCATGACTTCTAGCAGGAACCAGATTGTCTGTCCGTGTCAGGATTTAAGGTTAAGGTGTTCCACTCCTCGGTCAGGAGCATCCTAGCATGCCTCCAGTGCCCGAGAACAAGCTGCTAAAAGCTGGAGAGGCAGGTCCCAGAGCCAGAGCTCCAACACTTAAAGCCACTTACTCAGCAACTCCCTATACTCAGAACAGAAGCTGTGGGCAGTGTGTGAGCACGAAAGCGGAGTTCTTTCAGAACTTTGTCAGCCAGACGGACTGTTTCCTAAGATTTTTAAGCGGTACTTAAAGCAACTGAAAGACTTTGCTCTGTGAATGCTGTTTTAGGAAAGAAGAAAACAGACAGTTAAGAGGATTATCAACTGTTGAGACTTAAATGTAAAAACAAAACAGACCTAGACCTCAGTAAATGCACCTTCCATCTGCATTTCCAGATCTAACCAAGGCGTGTCTCCAGCCTGAAGATACCCACTAGGCAGAGTCAAGAGGCTAAGGAAGGCTGCAGTGAAAGAGGAAGATGATACCTTCCTTTTTTTAGGATTGTTTTCCAGATTTCCTGGTTTCCTATATTGTTTTAGCTCTGACAGGTCATCAGGGAAAAAAAAAAACAAACCAACCAAACAGCAATGCAATGAATCTAGGGAAGGTACTGTAGCATATTGTAGATAACGTTTATCTGATATACTCCTCCTCAGAGACGCAGGACATATCTTCATCTGTGCTCTCCTCCAAATCTGGCAAGTTGCCCCAGAGCAATACATTCACACCTGGTGAGAAGGAGGTAAGACAACAAAGGAAGAAAAAAAAAAAAGTATTTTTGGATTGTGACCTTATTTAAATTGCACAACTGTCTATTTTCAGAGAAAATAACTAATCATTGCAAAACCTGCTAAGTCACGTTCATGATAAATATATCCAGACTATTTCCTATTTTTCTTCCAAAGTGACCCTGTAAGTGTTATTATTTGCAGTATAATTCAAAGAATAAGTCCCTGCCCACAGATGTATTTATATAGCTAATTCATGTAGCTATTGATAATCCCCTGATGGCTGATTTATTTTTAAATGCATTGATCTGGAACCCAGGTGACACTGAAACGTTCAGGCAATAAGTCACTCCCATCTGCGAGGAGGAGAAATGATTTGTCAGCATGCTATGCGCTCCCCAGGACTCAGAGCAAATGATGGGCACCTGGCACCCCAGCAGCCCCGAGCTGAAGGAACGAGCCAGTGTGAACTGTGGTTTCAGCTTGAGCTGAGGAGGAGTCCGTTCTATGGGGTCAAAGTGACAGCATGACCATGGGACAGCTGCCCAATGGCCTAGGAAAGCTATACGTACCGCTATAAATAGTAGCTGCTGGCTGTGCTAGCTATAGTATTGCTTCAGCAAATCCTGACTTCTGCCCGCAGAAGGGATAGGTTGAGTTTTCCCATGAAGACAAATTTCCACTTTACAAATTTTCATTTCCAAAGTAACTCCCCCAAAGGCGTTTGCTGGACGAGGGACACAGCAACGCCCGCCTCGTGCCTCTGTATGTCACGCTCCCTCCGTACGCTCCAACTATACCAAGATGCCTCGTTACAAGGAGGGCTTAGAACTCGAGATTTTAGGGAAGAGAAGGAAACACACGTGTTCCTTACCAGAAGGGTCCAGTCTGTTGATGCCAAAGACGGCCTGGCTGTGGAACATCCACAAGTGGCCGTTGTTGCAGGACAGCAGGCAGGGCTTGCAGGGGGAAATCACATGGTAACCGACGACGTTACCGCTGGAAAGACAAGTGAAAGAATGAGCAACACAATGTCTGATGAAAGAATAGATGCTGTTGGCATTTCCAGCTCAAACTAATGGTAAATAGCCACGGTACTAGGTCATGACGTAACGTTCCTATTTTGATAAAGTTAAGGGAACGTAGTTTAGCAAGCATCTTAAATATTTAGGGAACATCTGTCAGGAGTTACAGAATATCTAAGTTTTAGATCTTTGGCATAGGGAACGATTTAGTAACTTCAGTTGTGTAATCCAGATTAGTTTACATACCAGCAAGTGATGCTGTTTTGTTTTGGTTTTTTTTTTTTGAAGGCCAGTGATTCCATTGGAATCAGTGCAGAAGTTCATCACGCACGTAAAATCCATCTGTCAGAAGAACTGTGCGCAGGAGAGTATCAGTAGTTGGAGTAATGAGAATATCGAAGCCTTATCCACTCTCCTAGGTTGAAAACCCAGAACAACTATTTTTCTAGTGTCTCAGTCATGCGCTCTGGTGAGATATTGCTGTTTCTCTACTTCGGTCTAAAAAATAAAATGCCGTGTTCCTATCACAACCTCCCACCGTTTACATCTGAACAAGGTAAAAGTCTTGACTGTGAAGCTGAGAGGATCGTCTCAAATCACTGTGAGCTATTTGGGAGTTGTTTTTACTCTTAAATATCAGGCATTAACAGAGAGGATAAAAGAACTCCAAGAACTTTAGTGACAGCATGTTCCATCTGCTAGCAACAACTAGATCTGCCAAGAGGATGTTCTATTAATTAGAATATGAGTAAGTACTTCTTACTGCGCCCTTATTCACACGATTATCTCAGTGTTGAAGCAGACATTTAATCAGGCAGGTGGCATGCAAGCTTTCCCATACACTCAGACTCCTGACGAGGTTGTCACATTTCCACTGGGGACTTGCGCAGAAACAGACTGGCAGCCATACCCAGGAGCAGTGGGCTGGGTTTCTATCCAGCAGCGTTAAATTTGCAATAGGGTGTGCAATCTGTTCACCCAGCCCTTAACTCCTGCGCTGCAGCAGCCTGGGGGAGAGGGTTACACCGTATTGCGGTGTGCTTGGGGAGGGGTCAGCGCCCTTGCGTTCTCACCACTTCAAACACGCGATGTTCTTCAGTTTGCATTTGCAGATCTCGGTAAAATAGCAGCTCCCGATGAAATCGACAGTACTGGATGGGAGGAAGGTAAAAATATAGCAGTAAGCAGTGGCTGTGATTACAACCGTAACGTTTTGATAATACAGGTGTAAAGTCACAACAAAATGTTACCATTACAGTCTTGTGTGTTTTTTTAAAACTTTCTGCAGTTCCATTTTCCTGTCACCTACCAGCCAGACTCATATGGAAACAGAAAGAGACCCGTGGGATGTGACATGGGTGTACCCCGACTCCTCTCAAATCAGACCAGACAGTGCTCCTTCTCTCAGCTCTTCCTAAAGCTCGGGCTGGCTGCTTGGCACTGTCGGTCAAAAAAATTTCATTCTAGACGTCGCCCTCCTTCGTGGCAGATCCCAGGGAAGCCTACAGCCCCGTAGCTGAGAGGCTGGGGCGTTTGAAACCCAGCCTTTGGTTTCTTATCTCCTTTTTAACCCGGGCTTTCTCATTAACATCTTATTTTGCAATCTTATTTCCTTAGTATTCAAATATCGTTATGGGAAAGCACCACGCGAGCGGCGGGGAGGAGAGTCGGTGTGGAACCAGTACGGGATCAGGTTTGTTCTGCTCACAGCCGGTTATTTCTGATTCTCATCTCTGCCTAAGGAAGGAGCTGGAGGAACTCCCCGTGGCCTC
>NW_010127342.1:5221-6945 GCF_000699245.1 Pterocles gutturalis | reverse complement strand
CTTTTCCAACCTTAATGATTCTGTGAAATTTTATGAAAATACCTCTCTGCCCTTACTCAGTGCTGTCAAGCATGTGTCCAAGAGCCACACTAGCTCACTAAAACCTCATTCATGATACACTACAGCTTGCACCCACTTTTCTAACACTGGCAGATCGCTTTGCATCAGATAGCTATCATGTTTCTTAAATTTCCCTTAGTCCTGTGGAAAACTGATATTGTTCCCATCTAGGTCATCAATAAAAGTGCTAAACAGTTACTGATAATAACCAATTCTTATAGAATCCAACAGAAAGGCACATACTCAGTGAGGATTCCTCATTTACAATCATCTTTCATTGCCTGTCTGCCAGTTTTTAGTCCATTGAAGAAGCATCACATTGATTTCATTTCAGTCTAGTTACTTCATCAAAAAATCATGCCTCACAGAAGCATATTATATATTACTTCAAGATGATGGCATTGATCAAACTGTATTTGTTATCTCTCAAATAAGAGAATAAAGAAAGGAATAAAGAGTCAGGCTGACAAAATATACTTTCTAAAAATCATGGGTGACTGGCCTTAAAGATTGATAGGAAGTTTAAATGTAGTCCAGTAGGAGAATTTACTTTACTTTTTCCACGTCCAGAGCCAAACTGATAGGCTTGCAATTATCCAGAAGATTCGTTTTTAAAGCATGGGTGACAAATTCCCAAGTTCTCTGCAATTTCTCTGTGTTACAAAGCATATTGAAAACTTCAAGCTTCATAAGCCACAGAACTCTCCAGTGAATTCTTTAAAAACTTCTGAGCATTAGTTGTCAGGTCCGATGTTTAAATAAGCCTAACAGTAACAGTTCATACAGTAGCACAACAGTAGCTCACACAGTAGCACAGCAGCACAGCAAAGGTGGAGGAGTGTTTTATAGACTTCATGATCACCATCAGCAGAGGTGCAGCAGCCTGTCCTTCACTGACACATGAAGAGAGGCAATTCAATGACTAATTCTAATGGACATTTTTCACGCAGCAATGGCCCATTCTTTTGTTCAGACTACTTTTGTTCTTATGAGGCTTCTTTAAAATAAAAAAAAAAAGAAAAAGCAAGGAAAATATATTTCATCCATAATATTATTGGCCATTGAGATTTTTTGTGTGTCTTTGTCATTTTCCTGAAGTCCTCAACTTTTATTTTATAAAACCTTCACACTGCCACCTCCTCACTTGGGGATTTCCATAGTAATAATTGTTCTTTATTGAGTTTTCTTTCTCTTTTTGGTTATCAAGTTTGACATTCTTACACAGAAAGAAAATGTTTTACCTTTTTTTTTTTTGTCTTGAAACTAATTTTTAGTACTACAAAATTGGTCATTTTCATAAACCAGTGAGAACAGGGACTTGAATATATTTATTACAGGAAAACAGAATAAAATCGTGATTATTTATGCCCAATTAGCTACTCATTAGTGATTTGCACGTCACACAAAGATAGGAAGAGGAAAAGAGGAGAGGAAAAGCTGTGGTATTGCTGACTACAGCTACCATGACACTCAATACAGAACCACACCATCAAGGAAAATCCTCACATGCATCCCCCAGAGTCCCCTTGTCTACTGTTGAAAAATTCACCTGCAAGATGCTGCTGACTGAAGGCTCATGGCACAGATGGGGGCTTCTTGCTGGACACACCACTCAGCTCCTCAAAGAGCAGCAGCACAGACCAGATGGACTCCTGGCTCACCCT
>NW_010127342.1:0-5211 GCF_000699245.1 Pterocles gutturalis | reverse complement strand
AGGTTTCTACAGAACACGCCTCTTAATGATCCTCCACACACACAGCGCAGCAATTCTGCCTGGGTCCCCTGTCCAAGGAAAGTTAAGTAGATCTCCGCTAAATCTAGGCATATTTTCTTGGCTCTGGACAGCTGAGATAGATACACACTAGATAACAACTTGATGGCATTTTCAAGATAAGATTCCAAAACAAAAATTGAAGATCAGGACACAAAATTCAATTAATATCACGTGCAGATCAAGCAAGAAAAAGAGATTCTTAACCAGTATGCGTTAAGATTCTACAGTGGAAGGGTTATATTTATTAGTGGTAGTTTATTATTTATACTGTGTCCTAGGACTATTCTTTCTGCCATGCAAAGATCCAATAAGCTTTAGCAAAGAGTCATTTGCTAGATGTCAGTGGACTGTGCTTTCTGTTCTTCTGCAATAGCTATACTCTGAAGGATTAAACTAATTGTTCTTTAACCATAATGTTATTAAAGAAATGCCAGGAAGTTTATTCGTGGTTTATTAATACTGCAGAAGCCCCAGAGCAGCAAGATAATGTCCAGACTTCCAAAAAAACAGGCTTGCCAACCGTCACCTTGGCCAGCTTCCAATTAAACGAAGAACATGACAGCCAAGCTGCAGCTCCAATTACATCAGAAAGTGCTGGAAAAAAGCAGAACTGTCCAAACCATAGAGCCCTATTCTAATTTTATACAAACAAACAAACAAGCGAAACCCTAAAATGCCACTTGCATTTCATTTGTAAAATCACACAAAGTCCAGACTGGGTCTCTAAGAATATTTCTTCCCCAAATGCTTTTTTCAGAGTTCAGGTTAGTGTTCTGAGACCAAAAGACAAAGCCACGAACCCACTGCAATACACTACTTCATCCTATCATAAGCTTTTTTCTCTGCAAAATATTGATAATTCTGTCATCTCAGTTCCTCTTATCTTTTTGATAAATGAGGCTACTGCCTTCCTAACTTATTAAGGCATTTATCCTCTCCTTTACATTTGAAACACTGGGAAACACAGATCTGATTTACCTAAAAGTATTTCTGAAGCCCTTCACTATAAAACCGTTTTGGCAAAGACCAGATGGACTCGGGTTTGTAGTTTCCGAGATCTCCTAAGTCTCTCTGACACGAGAACACCTGCATTTCCTCCTTCAGGGCCAAGCATCAAACAGTTTCCTTTTCAAGGTTACTATTTGGAGATTTACATTGATCTCTAGAGTATTATGGGATAAAAAAGGGGGTTTAAAGTGCTAGTTTTCCCATGAAAGGTAGCTCAGCTTCTTATGAAGGTACCTTCTATTATTGAGCAGTCACTTTGCTTTCTGTAAAAATTAATGACCATACGATACATCAAATACACTATTGTATTCCTAAATAGATAGAGGCTCATGCCACAAAGGTTAGGCACAGTTTTCAAAGACACTATAAGGCTCCCTCCCCATGGTTTGGGGAGGTAAGGAACAGGGCACAGGTCCCTCAACAGGACAGATGTGCCCACTTCTGAGCACTCAGGACCAAGCGCCTCTCTGCTCTGGCCACCAGGCAATGCCCCCTCACTACTTACTCCTCCACATTCCAGAGATGAAAGCAGAGACATTTCAGATGTGATTGCCTGTCCCAGCTGACTCAGCACTTCATAAAGGAAGGAAATTCCTTTAGTATAAAAGTTACCTATAAAAGGGTGGCTGTATGGTATTTCAGTCAGATTTTTGTCACTATTTGATCTTCACGCAGCCTTTTTTCTCTTTCATAATATATGCACTATTAGGAATAATGAGTTTACTGCAGTTCCAAGTCCTGTAAACATGAGGTGTTGATTTTTTTAGAGCATTCCAAAATGTGGAACGGATTAATTAATTTCATATGATTCAAATCTAAGAATTAGGTACCAGTGTCTCACCTGTAATATTTTTTCTTCAAATAAATAAAATTGTCTCTATCTCCTGCACAATCACAAGCAAAAACCTGGGAGCCTGACAGGCAGAAGACACTCACTTTTCATGGTACACTGTTCCTCACCATCTTAACATCAGAACATTTCCATAGAGCTGTCATAGCAGGACCTGAGGTAAGGATCCCTAAGATTATTATTTTTAAACAGGAGTTTGGATGTCAGGAGACAGTTACTCTCAGGTGTTCATAATGAGGTTATGAAGAATTTCATTTTCAAACACAGCATTTCTGAGCTGTAAGTCTAATATTCCAAACTTATAACTGTGAAGACTCTGATGTTTTCTCGAGTGTGTTATCTTTGTAGTTATTAATTTAAAATATTCACCTGCTGGTATCTGAAGTTAGGCACTTGAAATCTATATTCAGTTACGTAAGACTGCAGGATGCCAAGTACTGGTAGATTTGTAGATATTTGCTATCATTCTGAAAAAAAATGGTTTATTCATTTAGAAGAATACTTTAATATTTGGCTTTCATCCCTGCCACCTAACATTTCACAAGTCACATTTTAATACATATTTCCAGATATTTTTAAGGTTCATTTAAGGTCATGTCTGCCTTTGAATATGTATCCAGTTCTCTTGACATCCGAGATGAAACTATTGTTCAGTAAATTTTGTCATCTAGTTCACCGGAATTGGGATTTCACTTCAAGCCTTGGCTTGACAAAACCAAATATAATATCCTAAGAGTGCATCTAGCGCTCATAAAATGGACAACAATCTGGAGAATTAAGATCTGTTTTATTTATTCAGTGATGGCTAAGGAGACAGCCATAGCAGTCTTTCCATATTCCGACAACAGTGCACAGGGACTGTTTTCCTAAAGCAGTAGTAAATAGGAGTCCTAACCAGTGGAACGTTACCTCATAGTGCTAAATGCCAATTCACGTGCTATGTATTGTGCTTTCTCCATTCTACTCTAAGCTGTTATGGAAACATAAATAAACCCAAAACATTTGTTGCTGTGCTATGTATAGCTCAGCTCAGAGTCCTTTCCTCTTTTTAATTATTTGAATCTAGAACAGGGAAGCTTTTCTTGAAGCAGTATGGTTTCTCTCTTAGGAAAAAAAAAAAAAAAAAAAAGGCAAGAGAAGACGAAGTCTTTAAAAACCTTGCATCTTACAGAGTACTCCTAGTTACAAACATGCTATAATTGGCACACTTGCCATTTTATGCAGAAAGAACCAGATGATGGTGAAATTCAATCAGTGCTAAGAAAGCAGGAATAGGGCTTATGAGAATGCTTACATCTGTCCCTAATTTGCTTGCACATAAACCCACAGTAATCTGTTTTATTGCCAAAATCATATAAAGAAATTGGGCAGTAGGCAGCATAGGTAATCTCGAACTGGAGGCCCTCCAGCCTAATTAGACACAAATGCCCAGAAGGCCCAAGACTGAAATATGGCATGTAGATTTTGAAATGTACGAAGAGTCAGAACAGTCTCATTAGCAGCCCTCTGAGTGTATGTTTAAACCTCTGAAGTTCCTTTTTTTTGACTGAGGGAAGGAGTAAACCATGTCTATGCCTGAGGCTAAATAGAAGGAAAAGCATCCCAGTCCTTCTGGAATGGCCCTAATCTCCCAGCTCCTGCCCCAGCATGCTCCCCCCAGGCTTTGCACAATTCCTGGCCACTCTCTTTGCAAAGACATCCCCACAGTCAGCAAGCTGATTTAGTATCACTAATGCTGGGAAAGCCAAAACATTGTAAGTCATTGAAAAATAAGGCAAAGAAGCAATTCTGTGGAGAGTTCAAAGAGGTCTTGGTTCATTATACGTTATTTAGTAGATACATTTCTTAAGGAAGTTAGTCATGGAGTTTTGCCAGAAGCCATAAAAAGTGATAATTTCCCTTATTTCAAACCTCTGAACATTTTTTATTTTTCTAGCATCAAACAACTATTGTTGGCTACTTTCTGATTACAACCTTGTCTCTCTCTGATTACAAGCTTGTATCTACTTTGTAGAATGATGCAAAATTATGAGTGAATTAAAGAAACAGAGAGAGAAGTCCGTGACAATTTTAAGGCAGAAAGGCTGTGGCAGAAAAAGCTATGCATGACACAGAACTGACCTCCATGTTTCAGATTTCAGGCACACTTGGGGGCTATCTATTTTTGGAAACACAACAATTGCACTTAACTAACTAGAGGGTGTGATAGAAATGTTTTTATCATGTTATCTCCCTCTAAGTTATTTCAGGGAACAATGCAACGTAACACATTATTTCCTTTTTTAATTGAGTTTTTACATTATCAGGAAATATCACACTGGTCACAGAATTATAAACAACTTCTGGTTTTAATAAAATAAAGGAAGCTTTGTACTCCTTTTCTTTTTCTGCAAACAACACAAAGGAAACACAGGGACACAGCAGAGTCCAGAGATCTTGCATGCAATAAAAAATTGTGGATAAAGCCTTCTGTTAATTGACATTCAAGGTCAATTTGTATCTTTGTGATGCTGTGGCCTATTTGCTATTGTTGTATTAGTGCCTGAGGTCACCAATCAGCCCCATTTTCTTGTTAAGTTTTATGGGAAGACTATTTGACATTTAACTTCAGCAGCAAGCGCTACTGAAGTATTACTGTTACAAAACAAAAAGGCAAACTTTAAGCGGGGATAATTTTTTTAAGAATATGATCCAGGACATCCATTGTTCTCTTTTGCCCTTCCCTGTGCTTTAGGTTTGAGATTCAGGGAAAGAAGAAAATAAAGCAGTAGGAGTTTCTTGGCCACAACAGGGTACAGTACCAGACATCTCCATCATGACCTCACCCAGCGGTGAATATCAGAGGTGACACCCGGCACTCAGATGCCATTTCCTCTTGTGCATCCCAGGATGTGACCGAGGCATCCCCTCTGGTAGGGGACCTGCAACCCGCTGAGGGAACAGAGCTTTGGACCACGGGCATGTCTGTCTACAGGGGCACACACAGACAGACATGAGCTCACTGCCCACGCAGGAGCCAGCTCCCATCCAGGAGCCACATAGCCTCATTACAACAGACCTGTGCCCAGCAAAAGAAGGCGAGACTAATCAGCAAGTATCCATACACACGTGCTCGGGACACAGAAAGCCTGGCGGGCGCTAAAATGCAGCACCGGAGCTGGGCACCCCAGCAGGCTGCGGGCGAGCACTCCCGTGATGACGGCAAGGGGGAAAGGCACCAGCGAGGCCACCGACCTGCCAGCCTTCGCTGAGGATAAATGTAAAACAAGAAGAACATTAAGAGGGAAGCAGGC
>NW_010127341.1:534-998 GCF_000699245.1 Pterocles gutturalis | reverse complement strand
GGGGCCAGGGCATGGTGGTTGGGACCCCCTGGTTTTGGGGGTGCACAGGGACTGCTTTGGTAGCTCAGAGCCTGACCTGGTGGGGCCAGAGGAGCCGTGTCCTCAGGGCAGCAGCACTTGGAGGTGACCGTACACCTGGCCTGGGGGTCCTGCAGAAACAGCAGCCACGGCATGGGGGAGCTGGGCTGGGGGCACCCAGGGTGGCATGGGGGTAGGGGCTTTTGCAAAGGGAAGCCATGCTGTGCCGTGCCATGCCACACTGCACTTTGCCGAGCCATGCTATGCTGTGCCATGCCATGCCATGCCATGTGCCATGCCACAGCGTGCTGTGCCATACCATGCAGTGCCGTGCCATGTCATGTCGTGAGGTGCCATGCCGTGCCGTGCCACGTTGTGTTGTGCCATGCTGTGCCGTACCACGTCATGCCATGCCATGCCATGCCGTGCCACATTGTGCTGTGCCG
>NW_010127341.1:0-273 GCF_000699245.1 Pterocles gutturalis | reverse complement strand
ATGCCGTGCTTTGCCATGCCATGCCATGCCATGCCATGCCACATTGTGCTGTGCCATGCCATGCTGTGCCATGCCGTGCCATGCCATGCTGTGCCGTGCCTGGCAGGGTGGCCGCGGAGCACCAGACGACCCGCAGCCAGGCAGCGCTCCGGCAGCAGTACGAGGAGCAGCAGCGGGAGTCGGAGCATGTCTACGAGCTCCTGGAGAACAAGATCCAGCTCCTGCAGGAGGTGAGCTTGGGGAGCGGTGGGCACCGGGGGGGGTCAGGGGCCA
>NW_010127340.1:0-9030 GCF_000699245.1 Pterocles gutturalis | reverse complement strand
ACCAGTCGATCTCCTGCTCACAGTCCCTGTTGGCCCTCAGTCTCTCAAAGAGATAATTATCAAATTATAATTTTGAGGCAATTATCAAATGAACAAATTCTCTTTGAAACCTCAATCCTCTAATTTTGGTAGGAGATAACTATTCCAATGGTTACTAAGTATGCTGATTTTGGCTAGGGTAGAGTTCATTTTCTTCATAGTAGCTAGTATGGGGCTGTGTTTTGGATTTGTGCTGAAAACAGTGTTGATAACACAGGGATGTTTTCATTGCTGCTGAGCAGTGCTTATAGAGTCAAGGCCTTTTCTGATTCTCACACCACCCCACCAGTGAGTAGGCTGGGGGTGTACAAGAAGTTGAGAGGGGACACAGCTGGGACAGCTGACCCCAACTGACCAAACGGATATTCCAGACCATATGATGTCATGCTCAGCATATAAAGCTGGGGGAAGAAGGAAGAGGGGGTAGTGAGTGAGCAGCTGTGTGGTGCTTATTGCTGGCTGGGGTTAAATCACAACACTAAGGGATAATGGTGTACAGACACACTCACACAGACTGTCTAAAATATGTTTTCTTTCCAGAAAAGTAGGCTAAGAACAAAGTATGGTAAAACTCAATAAAAGTAAGAAAACTGGTATTGTAAATATTAGAAAAGCAGTTATGTTTGGCTTCACAGTAAACAGCAGGTATCGATACCTGTATATCTACTTATAGATTATATAGGAGCATAAATTTATGCATCTTATTCTGAATATTAGATTCATACTGGACTTATTATGTGACTATTCTGGTATCTTACAATTTTAAATGAGGATTATTCGTAACCTGATTAATAACATCCTGCCATTTCTACAAGCCTGTAAATGACCCTTAGATTATAAACTGACTGGGTCTTCACATTTGTCTATAAAGAATTCAGAATAAATTGTTTCCATCTAAGTACAAACATTTCACATGTCCTTGCCATCTTTATTTGAAGATCTTGCAATATGTTGTTGATATTGGTTCCCATTATTACTGCTATTTCACATACAGGTAAACTAACACAAAGAAACTAACCTTCACTGTCACCCAGGGCCAGGAAAAGCATACAGAGCTTGGGATCTGTCAGTACCGTTTCATAAACATCTTGAGATGCCTGTGTACCACGCTGACACCAGGACAGTCCCACTCAGATCAGCCAGCTGATCCAGGTGACATCCTGAATGCTAGTGCTGGTGCAATGAAGGGGACAGGAATTAGTGGCCAGGGATGGAAATGGGCCATGGCAGGACTCCCCTTTTTGCAAGCAGCAGTATTTTAAACGGGCCCATGAAACTGCATTATCAATCTCCTGGCAGAGCCTCTAGGTAACAACACAGTTTATTTTCAAGCTTTGAGCAAAGTTGCCTGCTAGTAGAAATTAATGATATGAGAAATATTTATTCATTTATCTGACTGTCAGTACTGTATGAATGGAGGGAGATTTTGGCAGTATAACTCTGGATATTTGTCAACGGGGAAGATTCAAATGGATGGAAATTACGGAATTACTTGCTAATTTCAGAGATGACTGGAATGGCCATGATTCAGAAAAGTGGGTGCAGCTCGTCCACAGAAGTAAGTTCTAAGTTTTCATGTATGTGCACAGCAGGACAAGAGATAACATTCAGGTTGCACCAAGGAAAATTTCAACTATATATAAGGAAAAATTGGTTCCTCCCATGAGGGTGGTTCAGTACTGGGAAGAATTGCCAAAAGAGGCTGAGTAGTGGATTGAGGGAAGGCTAAAGAGCACATAGGTAAAGGGTCAACAAATCTAACAGTTTGCAGCAATGAAATGGTATTCAAACAATGCCAAAATAGTAGTCTAATCCAAACAGAAGGATGGGGCACACAAGCAAAGTTTTTGTGCTATGTGTGTACCCCCAAGCTTCCAAACTGGCACTGGGACTGCTAGAAAGATACACGGGATGAGGAGGAAAGGAGGTCAGACCTGGAGGGATGCAGTGCAGGTGAGGACAACAGGAGAATGCCTGGATGGAAAGGCAATTGGACAGGTAAGTTTCTTTTGCAGAATTAGGGATAAAGCTACTCCCAGTTTCTCTGAACCACCCGGGATTTTTCTCCACAAACATCTCCTATTGGCCTTGAACTCTGCCAGGAGCAGAAGAGGTTAAAGCAGCCTGCAGTAGAAGGGGTGTCAGGAAGCAGCCCCTGCCAGGCTACTTTAAGCTGCGGAATCCCTGGCGTTAGGACACTGTCAGCGCAGAGTCCCCTCCTCTGGCAGGAGTCCCCTTCTTTTGGAGGATTCCCGGGAAATGGGAAAGATCCCCTTTAAGAGCGGGAGAAGCTGCTTGTTAGTGTGGGCGGCACAATCCGCTGCTGTGCGGGCGGCGAGCCGTCAGCACCCGCAAACTACCCTGCCCTAAAAACGTTAGGGAAACCTAATAGAACTTATACCCCGAGGCGGCGAAGGTACACTGATAAATACATGGTGGGGCGAGCAGAGATCATGCTGCTAATTTCTGAGACTTCATCATCACCTGAAATCTTGGGACATTTTATATTTCAGTGAAACATTTCTATTCTCTGTTTCATGGAAGGAGGCTGCAAGAGCAAAGCACAAAATAAGAGACAGTCCCTATTCTAAAAATATTCATTCTCCAAGACACCTGTCATAGCTGAAAGGTTTGTAGCAACTGGAAATTCAGCTGAGATGACCTGAATCAGAGTTCAGTTCCTCAGTTACAATAACAGTCTCCTTGCTTTCCCCTTCCTTGTTATCACTTCTCAGTACAAGGAAAGCATGGAATACAGTGTCTTTTTTTATTTATGGGAAGTAGAGAACATTGTTACTGACTTGAATCAGGACATTAAACAAACAATATGAAGACTGTTCACGCCTCAGGAGAATTTAATCAAAAAGCACCTACCAATTATTCCACAATGACAGGCCACCAGGAAAGTGGCAAAGACAGTTTATGCAGAGCATTAGGGGGAAAAATAATGGATCATTTATTTGTTAACCAATAAGGGCACGTGAAGAATAAGTAGCGTGCGTATGTACAACAGCAGAGAACAGCTGATTCTTGCCTTGACAAATACTTAGCATATATAAAGTCTTAAAAAGAATCACTTAATGATATTCAGTAAGAAAATGTCTACCACTTAGGAACCATACACTATCTCTAAATACCCAGAAAATCTATTAATGAAGAAAATGGGGGATATTTTGCTTTTGTGAACTACTAAAAATATATCCTACTGTCTTTGTACAGTACATATCACAATAGGACAGAATTGGCATGTGTGGGCTGTACTGTATAGGTACACATATATTTATAAAACACATAATATATTCTGTGTATCAGCCTGGCAGTAGAAACTGAATCTATGGCTTCAAGTTTACTCATTACAGAGAAGCATTCCCTAAACTTTTTGGAGTACTGTCAAGCAACATGTCTCACAAAATAGTGTTTCCATATCAAACATAAATGACAGAACAGAGTAAAAATTATTCTGTGGAAGCACTTAATTGGCCTGGAAAGCACTAAGAGGGCAAACAACTGAGTAACACTGGAAAATCAGCCTGCAGAGAGCACTATGGATAGTAAGAATCCAGTAGAATTCCTAGACTGCAGGGAGATGAATTGCTGCACCAAAAAAAAAAAAAAAAAAAAAAAAAAATCCTAGTCAATTGCAATGAAATCAGCACGGGGTAAAAAGCATCCAGGTATTCTTAGACAGCAAGTGACCACTTGACTAGAATAGGAAACATCCAGTCATTTCTAAAGTGCTCTAACTTGAAGATCTGAAATAAAGAATGCCAGCAATGCTTCAGTGACACATAAAACTGAAAACAGGGAAAATCCAGCAATCTTCCAGGAGCAAGTAAAGCTGCACAAACTAAAATATAATTAAAGGAGGGCAAGATGTTTACTTCCTTTTCAAAGAACATTAAGAATTTATAAATATACTGATACAACTGATGTAAATATATTCATAGAATGAAACGTAGAACAATAATCAATAGTAAGACTATGAGGAAATAAGGAAAATCAAATTTGTTAGTCAGTTGGGGTGGGTTAACCTTGGCTGGATGCCAGGTGCCCACCAGGCCCCTCTATCATTCCCCCTTCAGCAAAATAAAGGGGGAGATTAAGATGAAAAACTCCTGGGTCAAGATAAAAGCAGTTTAATTAAAGCAAAGGCCAAGACCACACACAGAAATAAAAGGTAAACAAAGATGTTATTCTCTACTTCTCCTCAGTAAGTGATGTCCAGCCATTTCCCGGGATGTGTTATAAACACCCTGCTAGGTGTCACAGTGCTGAGTGAGGGTTGCTGTGGGGTTACTAACTTCATCTCAGCCAGACACAATACAGCAGTAAATATTCATACTGAGTAAGTGCTCAAACCCTAGCTGGCTTGGTGTGACTGCTATGGAGAGAACTCAGAAGGATCAACAGCTGAACCAGAGACTTTAGGAACACACAACAAACAGTTACTCTCTTATCCTGAAGTTTTGCATAGGCATGTCAAACATGGGAAATCAGCTAATCACAGCCTCCTTGTTTGTAATACCAGTATTTCATCTATCACCCCAAAGCAGTAATTTTTTTTCCCCTTGACTCATCTAAAGGCATACATCCAATCTTGATTTGGAGAATATCAGGTTTTATTTTTCAGCCTTTTTCTGTGTGTTCTTCAAGCTGTTCCACTTCAGTTGTCTTTTATTGACCTACCAAGAAAACCTCTTACTACAGCAATTTCTAGCCAGAACTTTCCATTTAGAGAGCCACAATTCACAAGAAGCCTTGCTTTTGTCTTTTTTTTTTTTTCAGTTTGGAAACACGTTTACAGTCAGATTCTACACTTCTTATTTGACCTACCAGTTTCAATACAACTTGTAAGAAAAACATTCAGCCTGCAAATTAACAAAATGCAAAACAGGAGCATAAAAAAAATCATCTCTGAAAAGATTTCTAGAAGTGTTTTAATGACTCATACTTTCATCTTAATTACATTAAATAAGCCATACATAGTTTTCATGGAAATGAACATACTTCTGCCTTCTCCAGCCTCATGATGAAGTGTGTTGATCTGGTAGAAACTCATGTTGCCAGTTTCATATACTTGAGGTTTGGAATTTTAGAAATTGTGCAACAGGCTTAGCAAAGTTCACTGTAGCTGGGCTGCCATGCGCAGACACTTCAGGGTAGGGTTGCAAGGGGAAAGCAGCAAGCAAAAGCAAGAAATGCAGAAAGCTGTAGTACTCCATATAAGCAAACACTTGTCAAGGATTCTGCATAAATAAAGATCAGTGCATCATTTGGCCTTTACAGTGCTCATAGGAAATTGAGCAAGTCACCTAAAGGCTACAATTCTTCTTCACCTCCACACATACCTCATTCTGCCCTACCCCCTACTTTGCAAATATAATTTGAAGAACAATATGTGAACATGATATTGCCAAGGAAGCAGAGGAGTTAGCTCTCATCACTGAAGGCCCATTATCTTCTCTTCAGATGGCCAAATGTACATCCCATAGCAGTGTGAGAAGTAGAGATTTAGGAAGTCTTGATGATGATCAAAGTTGTTGATGAGTAGCTTGATGAGCAGGAGAATCAGGGTAAACGTAGCACCACCATGTATCAAAGACTTGGGAACTTCACCAGTATCAATGGAGACTTGAAGACTTTGTCAATATCAATGAATCTGCAACCAGGAAACTTGTGAGAGACCTGAGTGTCACACACTGCCACAGTTTCAAGTGTGAGAAGTAAAGGGTCATGTAACAGTGATTCTGACAAGATACTATTATCCCTTGTTTTAATCAAGTGAGACAAAATTTGGAGGAAGCAAGGAGGAACAGAGGAGGCAGTGGACAAGAATATATACCTCATTAGTAGTTCCAATATATTCAAAGAAGTCTCTTCAGCCAAAACTATGATCTCCCATGCACCAAGAGTCAATGAGAGCTTTTCAAATAGTTAACACTGTCTCCTGAATCACACTGACATCTTTCATCTGCAAGGGATTTCACAGAACAGTCTTATGAATCAGAGGTTGCCAGCAGCCAGTAGACTTGACAACTCTTCTCAAGAAACAGTGGATCCATCATGTGGATCATTTTGGCATCAAATATGGCTTCAGTCCAACACAGATGCCCATGAACTATGACCACACTATCCTGAAATTCTCCCTTCATAGGCAATCTTCTCATATTCACAGAAAGACCCTTTGCAACCTGTCATCACTTTTCTCCTGAATACAGACACAATGTGGAACAAGCAGACTTGCACAGCTATTAATCACCATTAATACATTCTGTCAAAGCCTTTAGTTCAACCAGATACACACTTAATTCCACATATTGAGTGTTCTGGGGTTTTTTTTGTTGCCTACAATGAACAAGAAAGCTATCTCTGAGCAACAGAAACCATGATAAAACAGAATTCCCTGTACGAACAGTAGGAGTTGCAGTATCACTACTGCTGCTGCCTCAGGAGAAAGCAAAAGTGGTGTATTGCTTTCACAGCGCTGGTTTACAAACGGCAGCCTGATCTGGCAGTGATGTGGCACAGTACTCTTTACGAGACTTTCCCTGCAGCTGATGGCTGACCTTGGAAACAGTCATTCACCCCACAGGAAAAAACCATCCAAAACATCTTCACAATGCTGTGCTAGAATGTACCAGGATACCAATTCAGATGCCATACAAACTGTAATACTACAAGGCAGGATCATGGCACATACCAGAAATGCATTATGATGTGCTTTTGCTAATTTGGCAGTGGCCATTACAAATGCAAATCCATGTCAGAGCTGGACAAAACCGTACATATCACTAAATAAACTGATATCTCGCACATTGAGGAACCATGCCAAGATAAAAGCTATGTTCTTTTCAGCTCATGAGTCTATTTGCTTTCATAAAGTAACAAAGAAAAAGCTTTTTCACTGACCCCTGTGAATGCCTGTTTGCCCGGATGTAACACCTATTTTTCCTGAGGCAGAAAAAGGAACCACATCAAGCTTTCTTGCTCTCAGGTCTGCTGCCTTTATGGCACATGGTTGGAGCAGAGCACAGTGAAAGCTAGAGCTCAAACTGAACTAGCACGGAATGGAGAATAGAAATTAGCCTTTGAATGGAGAATATCTAATGAAGCAAAAAAAAAAAAAAAAAGAATCACTGTAATAGATCTAATTTTCAAGTTCAAAACCTGCTCTTGTTAAAATAAATTTTACTATTTTTTTTCTTTCTTATTTATTTTCTTACCAAGTTATCTCTCTCTGGTCTTATGTACTTGAATTGTTGTTCTGTGGCTTTGTCACACTTGCTTTATATATTTCAGGTGTGGTTCCCTAGCAGAACAGAACCACATAATGCTGTTGAAAGGAAAAGGGCATCGCAGAAATAGGCCATGAGGTCCTTTCTCCTCTCTTGTGGCCATACTGGCACTTCCTGCATGTTTTCATGACTGTTGGTTTACTAACCCAAAAGAAAATAGCACTTTTTCCCTTTTTACTTAGTTTTATGCCTTGTTAGCAATTCAGAACATGTCAGGGAGGGCTTCAATGCATAATGGGTTTGGCAACATAAACAGCAAGAATATGTGGCTAGGACCAGGGATGAAGACAGGGACCAGGAACTCTGTGGCAATTACACATTAACTCTTCTCACTGCATCTCATGTCCTTTTGCTGAAAATGTTCCCATTTTGGAACAGTGAAATTACATCTGGAGAAAAGGAATGCAAACGCTGTCCTATAGTTAGGCAGCTCAGCATATGCAGGTCTTACTTTCTCTTATTTCTAGAGACCTCTAGTACAGTCTGGAATTATAGAAAATTATTTTCCTCTGTTCTTTTAACTATTCTTGATTGATCCTTGATTTCATCTTGAAACTAGTTCTTTCTGCTCACTTGTTCTTTCCACACTAGGTATTCCCCTTGATTCTTTCACGACATTCTAGCAGCAGGATATTAACTGTGCCCTCCTTCTTCACCTTTAGTCACAGTCAAGTCCTCTCCTCCTCTGTCTGATCCACATTAGGAGCCCTAAATTAGCACAAAAGGAGAAGTCACTGTAGTATTCCATTTAATAGCGTTATAGTCACCAGGGTGAATTCCTTCAAAAGAGTGCGTACTGCCAGTTTACATCCTATATACAGTAACATCTAATTTTTCATCAGTAGAAGTACTGCCATGTGCAGGGGTTATATGCAAGTATAGTCCTCCAACAAAAAGTAAACTATATAGATTGGATTGGGCTCTCTCATTAAACTAAGCCACGGGCTCTCTCATTAAACTAAGCCACCTGCAGAAAGTTTTGCCAATGCTAATGAAATCTCACAGTTTTAAAGCCCCTGCCCTAAGGAGAACTCCGAATAAAAAGATGAGGAAGTTTCTAGCCTTCACTTTCTTTTTTATGAAGAAAAATCTAAACATGTGATGCAAGTGAATTTAAAAGGCTGAAATAGGAAATTAAAAAAAATCATACATCATAATCTTGGTAAATGCTTGTTACTCTTCTGTCCTTCTCATGGCAGAAAAGGAGGCACTCCTTTGTTAATTTTAAATACTTAGGAACTTTAAGTGTGCAGGCAGCCCTGGAAACACTTTTCACATTAGATGTGACTCCCTGCTTTCAGAAAAGAGAAATCCATTAGTTCTGCACCAACATAACAAGTGTTTCTAACTCAGTCTCTGTAGATCTATGCTTTTCAGGTATCCTTGAGACAGTTGAGGAAGTAGTAGCAGCAGTAGCTCTCCTTGCAATATCAGTCCTTCTGTGAATACATCTCAACCCTGATTTATAGAGAAAAGCCACTGCAGGTAGAAGACAGCCATGCAAAAAAAAAAAAAACCATACAGTGACTATACATGATAACTTTCAACCACTGTCCTGTAAGAACTGGAATAAGCTGGAAGACAAACAGAGACTGCCATCTCCTAAGAAATGTATGAACATTCAGCTATGACAGGTCAAGCATAACTGGATTTCTCAAAGTTACACAAATTTACATTCACTAAAGCATTTGACACC
>NW_010127339.1:428-1334 GCF_000699245.1 Pterocles gutturalis | reverse complement strand
CTGTGCTCCCCATCTCTTCCCATACACCCTCTGTTTATCCCCTATACACCTCCCAGCTCCCCCTGTACACCCCACATACACACTCTGTGCTTCCCTGCACCCCCCCGGGTGGTATGTATAGACCCCATACACCCCCAGAGGGGGAGGGGGGTCCCTACGCTGCCCCATGCACCCTATAGCGCCTGCTACACCCTATACTGCTTGCAGGGGGAGCCCTATACACACTCTATACATCGTGCGTGGTTGGGGACAACCATATACACCCTATAGAAGCTCTATGGCGTGGGGTGCCCCTATACACCCTATAGGGGCTGTATGACATGGGTGGGGTGCCCCTATACACCCTACAGAGGCTCTATGGCACGGGTGGGGTGCCCCTATATATCTTGGGAGGTGGGGGACACCTATATACACCCTATAGGGGCTCTATGGCATGGGTGGGGTGTCCCTATAGAGAGTGTGCGGTGGGGGACACCCATATACACCATATAGGTTCTGTATGGCATGGGTGGGGTGCCCCTATACATCCTATAGGGGCTGCATGGCATGGCTGGGGTGTCCCTATACACCGTATAGGTTCTGTGTGGCATGGGTGGGGTGTCCCTATAGAGCATGTGAGGTGGGGGACACCCATATACACCCTATAGGTTCTGTATGGCATGTATGGGTGCCCCTATATAGCCTGTGTTGGGGGGGGGACACCCATATATACCCTATAGAGGCTCTATGGCATGGGTGGGGTGTCTCTGTATGGTCTGGGAGGTGGGGGACACCCATATAGACCCTGTAGGGGCTGTATGGCATACATGGGGCATCCCTATACACCCTATAGGAGCTGTATGTCATGGGTGGGACCCTATAGAGCTCACATAGGCCCCTATATGACCCCACACCCCCCGTGGGGTG
>NW_010127339.1:0-253 GCF_000699245.1 Pterocles gutturalis | reverse complement strand
AGCTGATGGGACGCCCCCCTCCCCGAATACCCCCTCTTGCCCCAGGGAGGGGAGGGGAAGGGTCAGATCCTGCCCCCCTTCCCACCACTTTGGGGAGGGTCCTGCCGGGGTGGGTTGAATCCCTTTTTATTTTTATTTTCTTTAATTTTCTCCTTTTTCATAATAAATAAAAACCTTAGAGTCTAAAAAATCAAATAAAATAAAATGGGGGGGAGGGAAAAAAAAAGAAAACTAAAGAAAAAAATTAAGATAC
>NW_010127338.1:34686-41469 GCF_000699245.1 Pterocles gutturalis | reverse complement strand
GTGTAAAACTTTCCCTTTGCCAGAGTGAAGAAAAAATAAGAGAGACATTCTGTAAGTGTAAAACTTTCCCTTTGCCAGAGTGAACAAAAAAATAAGAGAGACATTCTGTGTTTTAAAACAGCTTTTTGAACTCTGCAGAGTACAGCTGTGACTGCACCGTGAACGATGTAGAAACTGAGAAATAAAAGCTGCAGGTTTTAGAAACTAGTGAGAATTGAACTAAATAAAATAGAGCTATGAAAGAATCAGTCAGTTACAGGTATTTAGCTGCAGAACAGAGCATATTAAATACACATTTTCTCATTAAAGAATCCATTTATTAAAAAAAAAAAGCTCTTAGAAGTGTATTTTTACCTAATAAAAGAATCAGTCAGTTACAGGTATTTAGCTGCAGAACAGAGCATATTAAATACACATTTTCTCATTAAAGAATCCATTTATTAAAAAAAAAAAAGCTCTTAGAAGCGTATTTTTCCCTAATAAAGGTAAAATTGAAATAATACATTATCAGTGTGCATTTTCCTACTGCTGCATTAATTCATTATAAAGCAGATAAATATTTTTCATTATAAGTATTGAACAATTTATGCAGCTGAGACAGATTTGAAGTGAAAATATATTCAGCGAGCAGTAACATGTTTAACCTTTCTCTCTGGTCTCAGCCTCTCCTGCTAGTGGTGAGCTTTGTGATCTGCTCTTTCTCATCTGGGTTTCTATTAGCAGCCACGCATGAGTCAGTGGGGAGCAGAATGTTTTCCTCAATGGTTGAATTATTTGGCTGTATAAACAAATTCATAAATACCAGGAAGAGAAGAATTTTGGTCCAGAGAACATCAAAGAGGTCAGTGGGAGGGAACAACATGAAATTTGGTAATGTATTAGCACGTAAATTGCTCCTCTTGTCTTAATGTATTCCACTTGTTGACATAACAAGACTGATGATTAGAGGGAAAAGCACTTGTTAAAGAATAATTGGAAATCACACCATAAAAACCCCAACTTTTTTTTTAAGGTGCAAAGGCACATGTTGTACAAGTGCTGATACTGAAAGGTGTATTCAACAGAATGACCTACTTAACGTGAAATGCTTCTCAAAGAGAAAGAATTTGAGTTTCTGCTCTGTTACTCCAGTTTCATATCAGAGCAGCAGACAGATCAGTGGAGTTACACTGATGTAAAAAGAGCATTGCATTCGTCTGGAATTTTTTGGTTGTGAAGGTGCAGCAGAGCCAAGGCTTTTAACGGTGTATGAGGTTAATTTGTAAAGTTGGTGATGCCATAACATTCTAAGGATGTTTGACTTCTGCATGAAGTTCAATTTGAATTATGTCCAAATTGTAGTGTTGTTTGTCCAATTAATATTGTATTACCTCTATGAAATTTGTATTTCTTGTGCATATAATCTTTTGTATACACGTGTGCATGTGCAGGCATGTTTAGGGCATCCTTGACTGCTGTATGAAGGCACTGCATGACAAATTTTGAATAACTATGTATGAGAAAATATCAAACAGACAAATGATGGAAATAATTAAATCACTGTCCTTTTCTGTCCTATTACGAGGCTTCATCCTAATTCAGTGCTAGTATTTAACAAGCCTGTTAAACAGCATCTCTGTGTGGTCTTGTGAAAATGGCCTCTGTGAGTAGTCGAGAAACACAGCATAGACGGGCATATATAATGCACATCCTTCTTAGAGCTGTTCTCAAAGATGGCTTCATCTCACAAAATCAGGTTTGAAAAAATCAGAGATGAAAGAATGGTGGCTATCTCATTGACCTGTGTGTTTCTTGCAGGCATCATAGTGAGACCTGAATCTTTCCTGTGGCCTCTGCACAAGTGCTATACGAATAAGCACATTGAAAACAACTATCCCCCAGGGGTTTTTTTATTTTTTTTTTTTTTTCCCTAAGTTAGAAGCAATTTTTTAAACTGTGCCAAACACAGGCTAAACAAACAGCAATAGGAATTTTTTCCTATAAATAAAAAGTCCTGAGAAGTCAAAAGACCTAGCATTCAGGTGATCTTTGCTGGATACAGAGAAAATGAAGTAGTGAAGGCTGCCTTTACTCATGCTCAATGATACTTCTGTCCAAAAATACTGTCAAATCCAAAGAAACTCTACATATACATTACACTGTATTTTCAGTTGAAATGACTGTTTTCTTGCTACCACTTTGACTTTTTTTAAAAAATGTATTTCCTTACTTGGGTGGATTTTAGTTCCAGTCCAGATGGATGTTTTGGTTTTGTCTCCTTAATTTAAGGCTGAGTGTGAAAGTCGAGCTAATGAGCTTCTGAACTGAACTGTTTCAAGTTTCCAGTACTCATGTGCAACTGGAAGATACATGGGTGTCTGCAATTGTAGTTTGTAGAAACACAGTCTGGCAGGAACTTTGTGAAGTCCAGGCAGACACAGAAGACCAGGAAAGCTGCATGTCACTTCCAGTTCTGGGGCAGCTACGGATAGCTAAAGTAAGAACAAATGCTACACTGCTTTTTATGCGAAGTTGCTATGAGTAAAGCTGGTGTAACAATAATTTTTGGAAGCATTATAGAAAGCTGGAGAACAGTGTTTACTACCTTACATGGTAAATTTGGCTTACGGGAAATCTGTATGTTTTAGTAAATTCACATGGACTGTGCTAAGTGTGCATGTAGCCCAGCTAATTCTGGCTGAATTAGAAGGCCCCTGCTGAGTTCTGATGGAGTTGCCTTAGAGTCTAAATGTATGCATTCAATCTAGATGTCAAAAAGACCTAATATCATAATAAACGTAAAAAGTTATGAAAATACCCAAAAACCAGAAACCAGGCCATAAAACTCACTGAACTAGGGTTCGAGTTGCACTGGGTCTTATCCAAGCAAATAGTGTTGCACGTCAACATTTATATACAGAAGTTTTTGCGAGTCTCTAAAACCGATCAGTAGACACTCCATGTTAACAGAAGTGGTTATTTTCCTCTGTAACTTGCCATCCACCATGATGAACTGCAAACCCAGCTACAGTTGTCTGGAAGTCCAGCAGAGTTTTTCTCTGATGCTTTGCTCCAGTCATCTGCCAGTTCACATGTCAAAATGTTTGCCCACAGAGTATAATATTATAATTTGGTTTGGGATTTGCAAGTATTCTGAAGATGCCCTGTCACGTTACTAATCCATTTCTGAAATGGAATGCTTTTGCCTGTATAAATTTTCCAGTTCTGTCATATAAATTCACTGAGATAAACATAAAATCTCAGCAGACAGACAACAAAAATCTTATTCACGAGAAGATTCTTTTTTTAACAACTGCCTGAGACCAGTGTCATGTCTTGAGGGTTTTAGTTATGAATTGTTGCAAGTTTCTGTAATAACAACAAAATGTTTTCACTTTATTCACGTTTGCCATCTTCCTCTTGAAGAAATAGCCTACATTTAACAGAAAATATGTAAGACTTTTTTTTGTGTTTTTTTTTTCAAATGATCCAGTCTCTTCAGGCCCTTGGAAAACAGTTATCACACCGGTCAACTCTTGTTTGCTGTTATGTAGGAAAAGGAAATATTTTATAACATTATAAATCTTTCCAGTGATGGAATGATTTCTCAAAAGTGATGAACCATCACAAAAGCATTTTATTTGCTGGGAATGTGGAAGAGTTGTTATTAGACTATACAAAAGGATGTATTTTTTGCTGTTTTGTACACCTGAAATCTTTATTTATATTTGAGATGACTGGAGAGAAGTGCTAATTTTAATAGGCTTTTTTTTTTCCTGAAAAGATGGAAAAAGATACTGAACTGGCAGTTTACTGTATTTTGTGTTTTATTATAGCTGGATTGTTTTATACTCTTGCAGCTCAGGTTGTATGACTGTTGAATTTTACTTCCCAAAGAGTTTCTACTCCTTTTAATTTGGCAAGGGGGGATAATCTGGTGGTTTAGATTAGTGAGTTGATTTCTGGGAGGTCTGCAGTTCCTCACCTGTCTATAAACTTCTTGGACAATTGCAGATTAGTTACTTCATGTGAAATACTCAGCAGGCAAATTGTGTTCTGACACCCTTGCATGTTGTGTGCATTTACACTGTATGAGCACAGACAGGCTTGTGTTGTACAGCATGACACATGCATACCTGTTGTTGAGGTTTGTTAGGTGATACTACAGATCACACAGTTTAGTGAAGTCAAGAAGTGCAAGGCTTAGGCACTTACTAATGATTGTTTAATCTACCAGTTGCCCTCACTCTGAGGGGATATGGTAGTGGCTTAATTTTTTGCAGCAGTGGCACCAACAGCTCTATGATGGAAGAAAACATGTAAATTTAAGAGTTTTATGGATGTTTCACTGTATTAGTGCACTTAATATAATACACTTACACCCATGAAATTAATCTTGTTTCCCCTTTTTTGGCAATTTGTACAGGCAATACTACTGGCCATCAGTTTGTAGTAGCAAAGCCCTGAGGATGACATGATCCAAGCGGTTCATTCTTTCTCACTCTGTTTTAAGATGTTCAGAAGCGCAATATTTTCCAAAGGTCTGCCTTTGGTTTCCCTATATTCCACCCACAAGGAAAATCCTGGGATAGTAGATGGATTTTTGTCTGTTTTTTCACATTATATCCCTTTCTGGTTTTAATTATATATTGTGGACAGTATGCTCACTGTGTGAGTTCACTTGTTACTAAACATTACACTTTCTGTTGTTTCTTCTAGGTAGAGAACAGACCCAAATATTATGGAAGAGAGTAAGTAACATACATCTCTGAAAGTGGTTTATCCGGACATGCCGGTTGATAATAGTTACAGAAAAGATTGCAAGCATTTACTCTGGGCCTTTGGTTCTTCTGTATGTTTTACACCAGTGTGTCTTGCTTGCCATCAGATTATTATTGCAGTACCATCACTTTTGTCTGCCTAAAATTACAGATGCATTTTCTGACGGATATGGATATCATTGAGCTCTACCTTACGTGAGAAAAACATCTGTTACTGTACTTTCACAGGGTTGTCTCTTTCTATGCGCCCCCCCCCCCCAGTTGGCATTTGCAAAAGATGTTTGTGTGCAGGAAAAAAGAGATTTGGATCACAAATGCAATATAAGTGTTACAGTATATATATGCCTTCCATTTCAGACCACTAAGGCAAAGATGGTTAGATTTAGTGTGGGGAAGCAAAGCAGATCTTATTTGTGTTTATTTTGGTAAAAGATGTGTAGTATTGCTAGGTTATTACACCAGTAATTACTGAGATTATATGCAATCCCAAAGATTTTAGCCAATTGCCATAATATCCCTGAATGATGCAAAATGTAGGATTGTATGCCACTGGCACAAAACGTGCACAGTCCACAGAAGAAAATGGATTTATTTCTACATATTAAATTGATGGATGCAGATTCAAAAAACAATGTACTTGCTTCATAGAAGCCTTTCTAAACCAATTAAAGTGATTTCAAATACAGGCAGAAGGGGAGATTAGTTTAAGCTCTAGACTCCTGCAAATCAGTCAATTTTATCTTTGTTTCTTTTTTAATTACCGTGCTTGGCAGTTTTTAAAAGAAGAGGACAAGGTGATTTAAGAGTGAAAAGGCATGTGTTTCAAAAAGTTTTTGTTCCTTAGATTCCATGGGATGATCTCAAGGGAGGAAGCTGACCAATTATTAAGTGTTGCAGAGGGAAGCTATCTCATTCGTGAAAGCCAACGGCAACCCGGAACCTACACTTTGGCATTAAGGTTGGTAATGAATATTTCATTTTTAAATTTATGAAATATGCAAAAGATTGTACTGTGTTGTTGACCTTAGCACTTAAACTTCCTTGTGATTTGTTCTAATTTTTTAAAAATATCATGGTCAGCATTTAATGAACTGGTACTTTTTTTACCCTAGTTACAGATTTGGTATCTTTAACCTTCCCTAACCCTTTCTAAAGTGCTAACATTCCTTATTGTTTGCACCACCAGGCTAACAGCAATTGTGTTTTTGTTGGTGGTGCTTCATTTTGCTCTTTTCCCACTATGATACAGATGTGACCCCTTGTAGACATTGGGAGAGCAGGCAGTCAAGAAATAAAAGGCATCTTATGAGTTCACGTGACTAGTCTACTGTGTGGGTTACTTACTTACTAGCTAGCTGTTGCTGAAGAGTAATTAATTCTCTTTAGTCCCTCTGTGAGATGGTCATCAAATCAGGAGGTTTTTTTGTTTCAACACCTGTTAGCTAGCAATGCAGATCTGTTTCCTCACTCTGCAAAATTCTGACAAGTGAATCAGATAGAAATAAAAAACTGAAATAAAAAATAATTTGAATAGTTGTAAGTTTTAAATTGTTTAATTAGTTTTCAAGTAATGAAGGTTATTTTGGCCTGGGCTGTATACCTAAGTGCTCAGATGGGAGATGATGAGTGTTAGCAAGGTTTTAAATCTAAGACAAAAAAAACATGGAAGGAGAAGGTGCAGTTACTATAAGTTTTATATGGGTAAAATGAGATTATTATTAAAATATGGATATCATGAAATAATAGGTTGCAATTAATGAAGTTTATTTTTCAGGGGAAAAAAAGGTATATTTTACTGAGATATTTGTCTCTGTAGAAATAAAATTCCAAATAGAAACATTATTGGTTTGCATTAACAGTGTAAATAAATTGGTGTTGCTTATTTTAGGGTCTAATACTCCATTTCATCTACTTCTGTTCTTGCAATATTCTCTCAAAGGTAAAAAGAAAACAGTTGTTTTAACACCTGGCTCGAAGACAAAGACCTCCTGCCCCTTGCTTCTGATGGTGCAGAAGGCACAGG
>NW_010127338.1:0-34663 GCF_000699245.1 Pterocles gutturalis | reverse complement strand
GCTGAACATCTTTCAGGATGTATTGATACAGCTTGTTTTACAAATGCTCCTCCAGTCCAGCAAGTCAAAAGATGGGTCTTTTCTAGGTTTGGTGGTATATCTTTCAAACTAGAAAACTTATTTAAAAGCAATAAAATCTATTTTTATACCCGATAGACAAGAGAATGGATAGCTGTTGGTGATCAGTTTGGGAAATGGTTTCAATGATGTTGTCATTGATTTATTTTGAGGAAATTCAGCATTTGGCAAAACACCACAGAATCTGAAACTGCAGCATATTGTAACTATTTCATCACGTTGAAGCGCTAGCTTGGATGACTTGTATATTAAGGGCAGTCTAGGTGGCTGCTTTCCATCCCACAGCAAGTAATACTCTGTTGTTTTGCTGTTGGCCTTTAAAGTATACGAATGGGGGTCTTTGCTCTCATACCTTAGGTGAAAGTTCTCTGAACTGCAGCGCTGTGTGTTCCACACATGGGAATTTTACCACTAGGATTTATTTTTCTGTCTACTAGAAACATAGTCTCCTGCTACAGTTCTATTGACTGGAGACAGAGTCTTGCTCAGTTACTACTTTTCCTCTCCCTGGAATTATATATGTAGAATATACGCATGAGCCAATATTCCCACTCAGTGTGTTGATGACATTGTGGCATCTCTTAAGGACTGGTAATTTGCGTGGTTTGTCTGTTCATCCTGACTGTGAGAAGTTTGCTGTGATTGACAGGATGAGTTTATGTAATTTTACCTGTAATTTTTAGCTTTTTTTTTTGAGACCATAATTTGTCTTTGCATTGCTACACTGCCAGATGGCAAAGGTAGCTCTGTCTGCATCTTACAAAATCACAGTAGGAATTTCAGAATGTCATCTCCATGGCCAGAAACAGAGCTTGTCGGTAGGGTGGTACGTATGGGCAAAACCTTTCCAAGTTTGGTGGAAGACTGATTGACTTCGGGGTCTCTGATTTCACCCTTTCCTTTCTAGCTGTGTGAATCAATTTGATCTTTCATACTAGGCTTAAAAGCCACTCTGTCATTCAAGCAGTCACCTTAATTTTAAGATCACTTCTGTATGGTTTTTGCTTTTCTTTCCTTACCTTTGTTTTTCCTTTTTTGTGTGGGAGGAAAGAAAACTTGGTCAGCTGTTAGTTTCATATAAAGACACTGACACGGAACAGGTTTCACAGCATTTTACGAAGATAACCCAGCAATGCTGAAGAGGTGCTCTAATCCTGCAATAAATAACAGTGACAAAACAAAAAAATGGAATATCCATGTTTTCTGATTGGTTTTCAGACATGCTTTAGAAAATGAATGGAAAATGTTGAGTAAAATTTAGATGCTTGAGGGTACTCGTTGACTCTTGACATAAACACCTAGCTGTTGCTGTGTTTTTGTATGTCTGCTCAATCTCTCTCTCACAGTGTGTTTGTTGCCTTATTTGTCTGGCTTTGACAGTGTGTCAGTTGTGATTAGGACAAACTGGAAACTAGCTATCATGTGTGATTGCATCATAAAATCCCAGTTCATTGAGACATAAATGGAAACATTGAGTAGGATCAGCTGCTGTTGAGACTGAGAGAGGGTTGTTTCCTGGCTTGTAGTTGCCAGTTGTTCTGCTGGGGAGCAGGCAATTCAGTAATAGGCGGCTCAGCACGCCCAGCTCTGGCAAGTATCTTCCCCCTGCATTTGTGTCAGCATGCCTGGGAATCCTGAAAAACCCAGTGCATCCAGTCGTGAGGAGCAGTTTAGTGAAACGGGATCATAACCCTTTCTGTGGCAAGGTGTGATGACTCTGTAATGAAATATTTTGAGTGTTCATTTCTGCAATGGAAAAAAAGACTTTTCATGCTTTGTCTTGAGGACCCAAACCAGCCAACTCCTCAATTCATGGAACAATGTGAATGCTACATTTGATTCCACCGGCTATTGTAGCTGATGTCTAAAATCTCAATACTAGCATACTAGCAATTACTAGTTCAATACTAGTTCATACTAGCAATTACTAGTTTATACTAGCAATTGGTGAAGTTGTTTTTAACTTAGTTCCAGTTGTAGTTCTGTTTTGTCTAGTATTTTGGTTTGGTGTTACTAAATTAAGTGAAGGCTCTGCATCCTTGGAATTCAGAAAGGAAAATATCCTGGTGTTTGTTGTTTGATTTATTTGCTTTATATTACAGTTTATTTAATCAACATCAGGTATCTGCTGTGTTGATAAAGTTTCTAACATAGTTAAATTGGAAGTTAGAAAAAATGCTAAAAAACTCCTTTGGCTACAAGCTAGGTGAGAGATCAAGGTAGAACTCAGAATCCTTATTATGACTGTGCAAACACTGTATTTGTAAATATATCATCCTCTGTGCTGCAGATCTGATAGAGATTAATGAACCCTAGCTCGACGTTCCAAAGTTAGTATTTATCTTCTGGAATTATTAAAGATCACCTCACAGAGGACTATATTACAGGGGCAGAACAACCACTCTTGCTCTGTCTCTATCCTCCTTGCTTATTCCCTTCTAGACTGTACTGGTAGTGGGCATCTTCCAGAGATGCTCGGATTCTTTTTGCTCTGCACTGAAGATTTCTGCTTGTTAAACAACTTAATCTTTCTAGGAGATAAAGAATAAACTGTTAACCACAAATCATACCTCCTTTGTAGGCAGACAGAATTCACAGTTATGCAAGCATGTTTTTGTGAAATCTGGAACAGATTGGACAATCACACTAAGCTACAGCCTCCAAAATGCACATAATGCTAATGCAGTTGGTGCACGAAGGTTCTTTTATGGACTGTTCTACTCCTAATGTGGCTCTTCTGCATCTCACTTCTTTTAAATTTCTTAGAAGAGATGCCTTGAGTCATTGCAAAATGGGCAGATCTTGGAAGAGATCTGGGTAATTGTTCACAAAGAGTTTCTCCCCAGTTACATACCTCTGTTAGTTTATTAGCAAGTCCTCTGACTATGAACACACTGGGTCAGATCAAAGAACCAGTCTGTAGACCAGTCCAGTATCCACTCTTCAGTAGCTATTAATAGTAGACATTGAAAAAAAAGTGTGCACT
Source organism: Pterocles gutturalis (assembly GCF_000699245.1). Classification (NCBI taxonomy): domain Eukaryota; kingdom Metazoa; phylum Chordata; class Aves; order Pterocliformes; family Pteroclidae; genus Pterocles; species Pterocles gutturalis. The sequence continues at coordinate 31,599 of NW_010127338.1, read as the reverse complement.
CTCTGAAAATTTGCAGTTCAGGGACTCCTGAGCAGAATTGTTATCTGTGCTATTTTTTCAGGCTTTTGATGGAGAGATTTTTGTCTAGTGGCTTTCTGAGCACATTTTTGAACCCTCATAGACTTTTCTGTCTGCAACTGTAGCAGGAGTTCCATGCCTTAACTAGGTTTTACAGGAAGCAGCATCCCTCTCTTGAAGATTCCATCTCACAATTTTATTGGATGCTCCCTAGTTTTTGTATTATGAGAAACAGTGAACAATTTATCTACATTTACCTTTTCTATGCCGCTGACATCCCCTTCTTATTCTCTTTATGGGTTGATGAGTCCTAGGCTATACATTCAGGTTTTGTAGTGGAGCTGTTCCATACCCCTGATCATTTTTGGCATCTTTCTCTGCACCTTTCTTATTCTGTGATGATCTTTTGGAGATGAGGGAACTAGGACCGCGCATCCTGTTCAGGATGAAGTGGGCCGTGGGGTTTTCTTTCTTTGTTCTCTAAACCTTTCTAAATTAATTTGTTACCACTATGGAGCATTATGCTCTGATGCTTTTATACAACTAGCTTTAGTAAATCTAAAGAGCTTGTTCCTGCGCTGCAATAGCTACAGACACAGCCTAGCACTGATTAAATGACCAGAGGACAGGACAAATAATAGCTTTGCAGCCTTAACTGAGGCGGTCAAATATTCTTAGTGCCATGCTGTCGAATACTTAACTTCAAAGTGAAGACTTTGAATATTTCTGCTCCTTCAGGAAGTTAGAAAAAGTGATTCTTACCCAAAAAAACCTTTCAGTTATTAAGATTGCTGGTGAGTTACTGTCAAATCTGCTTTCCATTTATATAAGAAGCTGCATTTTGGTCATCTTCTGATGAGCTATTTTTGTCTGCTTTCATCCATTATTGTGCAATTAATTTGCATCATGCCTTTTTTTTAAGATAGTCTACCTTTTAAATTTAAATTCGAAGCAAAAGATGTTTTGTTTTCCGAACACAAATTTCTCAGAATTTGTAACAGGTAGAAGTATAATCTTATGGAAAAAGAAAATGATAATTTAAATTTTGTTTTAAGTGGGTGAGTTTGGCTAAACATTCAGAGCTGTCCTTCAAATAAAAACTGACATTCAGAGCCTAAGAAGGCCTGTGAAATTGTATCAGTTCAGACACTGGATAAAAGAGAATGAAGCATAAACACAAATGAGAGCAGCAAATAAGCACCCTACTATATTTAATGCCTGTACTTAATCATGGATGTGGTTTCTCATAGCTTATTAAAAAAAAAAAAAACACAGCAGAATTCACCAATGTTTACTAATTAATTAATCAGAGAATGCCACTGAAAATTCTTGCAACCCTGAGGTTTAAAAAAAATTACTAACAAGAGAAAATTATTGTAGGTATGTATATATGTGTCCATATATATCAGCAAGTCTCTGTGACAATAAAAATATACAAAATACATTGTAATGTTAATTAGATGTTCAAACAGATGAAAAGAACTTAAAATTCCTAATTAACTCCTGGAGGCATTAGATCTGCTTTTAAATTTGGCAGAAAAGTAGTACAGAGCTTAATGCTAGGACCTATAGCAAATGACAGTAACAATAGGACATGGTTCGCAACGTAGGCTTTTGTGGTTGAGAGCTTGTTTAGTAATTAGGATGAGGATAAAGAGGAAATGGGTAGAGACTGTACTAGTGGTAGGCGTTGAAGTGTGATGGTACTGCATGTTCTTTAGAGCAGATATCTGCTGTAGCACGTTTAGTTGGTTACCATGGTTTCCCTTCCTGCAAATTCTATTGTTGTGATACTGAGAATGAATCGAAATAAGGTTCTGCAGCATGATTAAAAAAAAAATAATGTTGGCTCTGATTATGAGTCATGGTTTCTTTATGTTTGGGGGTTATGTGGCATCACGAGAGAATTCTTGAGGCAAAATAAACGTCAAAAATTAGTAATCCTTACTTTAGTCGACCAGCTGCATGTATTGAACAATAAATTAATGCATATGTTCCCTCTCCCTAAATTATGAAATTGCATTAAGAAACTAGCCAATGATGTTTTAAAAGGAGATGTAATTGGCAGGCTATTAGGCCATAAAGCTGCAAATGAGCCTTTTTAATTTCAGAGAACAATTGCTTTGGTGGCCGAATGCTCTTCATTTTCAGTGGGCTCTTTTGGGACACACATGTAGTGCTCTTCCAGAACATGCATTGATTGCCCTGGGATTACTTACACATGTAAAATTCAGTATCTGCAAAAGTCTTCTTGAATTCAGAGGTTAAAACTGTGCGTCTGCATTCTGCTGGAAAGCCTAGTTGTGTAGGCTGGGACATGGGAGAGGGATTGGGGAAAGAATTGTTTAAAACAACTTTCTGTGTGATAGTAGCTGAACTAGGTTTTTTTTAATTATGACTGTAGCAAAATTTGCTCATATTTCATCCTGAATCCACAGCTGATGTGTAAGTAGTCAGAGGGAGCCCAGCAAAACAGTAGCTGACTGCATCTCTTCACTTTACCTTGGTGATGGTAGTGTGCCATCGTGTTAGTTGGTAGAAAAAAATTATAAAGACCATTTTAATGACTAAATGTTACATATCTTTCTATCTGTGTGGTTTTTGCCTGATTTGCAGCTCTATGCCAGGTACTGATTTGCAGTAGCAAGGGTTCAGTTCCTAGAAACCTTTCTAAAATATTTACACAATATTCCTTGGTCTCCAACTGAGACACCCGTGTATATATAGTTTCCCAGGTTTATAGAAACACACGTGCACACACTGCCTTCAGAGCTCAGCTGGGTTAAACAGAATTGCTCCAAAATGTGATCAGACATACCTGCAGGATAAATACGTTTCAGCCTGACCCATTTTGAGCAGTTTTCTTTATTCTGCATGAGCTGGCAAAAGAGTGCTCCTTCCTATGTGGCCAGCTGAAGCGCTCAGGGAGGGACTCCTCCTTCTCCCCCAGGCTTAGCTCGTCACACTTCCATAGGCTCAGAATTCAGGCGAGTTTTGAAAATCGGCCACTCAGGCACCTATGGCTTATTTTAGGTGAAGGAAATGGTTCATACTTAAAGCTATTTTAATAGGCTAACACAACAGGTATGCCAGCTGATATGCTGGGCTTTTTTATTTTTTCTTCTTGTGAAGAGACAAATTTATTTTATGAAGGCTTAAAGTCTGCTGAAGCTATAGCTGTCATTCTGTTGGCTGGATACATCACAAGAGCTAGTGCTAGCCCGAGGGAAAAGTGAGCTGATAGGTTTTGGAGCTTGCTTTTCTGCTTTCAAGTAAAAGAACTGGACCTTTATTTAAATGATATTCTATGTAAAAGAAGCTTCTTTTCCTATATAAAATTTCAAACTAAATAATACGCTGTTACTTTGTCAATAACGTGGAAGGTTCAGCTAGCAGTAAACAACATAGCTGTCCTGCATGTCATCTGCCTTATGTAAGTGCACCTGGGCGCTACTGAGATGACGTCGCTTAAGTATTTTGAATAATAATAAATAGCTACTAACCTTAATGAGTAATTAACTGGCTACCTAGGCCCTCCCACAGACTAGAATTCTTTTTTCCTTATGGTTCATGTCTTCTTGCTGTGTTCCTGTTCTCCTTCCCTCCTCTTCCCATCTGTTGTTGTTGTCAGCTCTGTTTTCTTTTGGCTAGAGTGTCTAATTTATCTCTGGCAATTCAGTTTGCTGCAGTCTTTCTCCTGCATGTGTAAGTTCAGTACCTCTCAGAGGAATATTCTCTGCTTTGGTGGTGTTGTGAACTTTGTGGTAACTTGTCCAAGAGCTGTCTGTGGATATAGCGTGTTCATTTTATGTCGTGTCCTTCACCTCTGACTGCAGGTCCTGCTTTGCCACAAAGGTGTACTGTGATCTGGTGCCCAGCCAGGGGCACTGGGCTTGTCGCGAGACACTGTGTTGGAGCTCAGAAAGTCTAGGCTTTCTTCTTGGCTTCACATATGACTCGGCTTGAGGCTTTTAAGTTTTCCATGCCTCATTTCTCCATTAGAAAGGATATTTTCTTTCTCGTGTTCTGTCACATGCCTGTGCAGTACAAAAGTCTAGGATGTCTTAAAAATGGCCCAATCTGAAAGTTGTACCCCATCTCTCAGAGTACCCCCCAGTCACAGCCCCTGAGAAGGAATCTGTGCTGTACTGTCCCATTTTTACGGTGTATAATGGCTGCCTGGTTTGAAGTTTCTAGGCACTGTTGAAAAAGTCAAATTATAATGCATTCAGTTGATAATTAAATTGTGAATATGTGTACAAAGCATACATGGTGCTCTCCTCTTCTCTCCTGTTACCTCCTCTGTCAAAGGGACACTTATCTTTTTTGTCTTCTGCAGATTCTACTGGAATGCTTTTTCCCTCTATTGCTTTTAGAAAATGCTAGTTAAAAATATATCTTCAAGTTAGTCCTTTTGCTTGGCCTCTTCTTTTGTATTCTTTTGCAATACATATTTATCTATTTTTTGTGTTTGAAGAAACAACTTTTTTTTCTGTACTACATCAATAAGCAAAGAAGTCCTTCAGCTGTAGATACTATGGACGCTTTATAAATATGTTTTCAAAATAACACACAATAGCCTCATACTGCTGTTTAATCTCATCATTGTTTTCATCAAAACATTTATGAATTATTCAAACACCAAAAACTGACAGCAATAAATATTATCTGGCCCAGTTTTCTTCTTCCTTCTCCTTCTTTTATACTTCATGTAGCTCAGCTGAGTTAAGTATAGTTCCTCCTGATTTGAGAGGTGCTAGGAAGAGAATCAAGCTAATTATTTTTCTTTTGTAACTTGAGATGAGTAAATGAACTTTAACAGTTTCAGTAATAAATTGACACCTGCCCCTCCTACTGCTGCATTTGCACAAAGGAAGAAATTGTATTGTAGAAAACCAGAATATAATAACAGAAAAGCTTTTGATTTTTATTGATGAGCTGGTAGTAGCCCCAAAAAATCTATCGTTGTATATTGCATATACAGGAACCAATTCATTTTGCATTATTATGCTTGTTTATTGTTAAGGAGTGCAGCTTTGAGGAAAAACCATTTTAGAGAGCAGGATTATTATATTGGTGGATCTCACTGTTTGCAAAAAAACCTGGTGAGTGATTACTAGATCAGAGGTAGAATACATTGAGAAAACAATTTAAGTAGTAAATTGTGTAATAGCCTTAAGTGAAGTAAACCTGCATTGTAAGGTTGGGATTAACAGTGGTTTAAGGCAAATAAGATTTGACAAAATCTCTCTGGAACAGAAATCTTACTGTAGTTATTTTTAATCTAAGGGAGATTTTTTTAACTAGTTTTTTTTTTCAGTATAAACTTTGAGACCTTGGAGAATGGCCTGTAGAGTGTACATTAAAAAACAAAAACAAAACAGGAACAACAACAAAAACAGTTTCTCCACTCTGCTCTATGTCAGAGTATGATAAATTAAGAGTGAGTTGCTTTTAGTGTGAGAAAACCCATAGAAGCAAAATAGACATGTCATGAGTAACTCAAACCCTTGTAGGAAAAGCTGCTGTAAGTGAAATAAAAATGAACGTGTTTGAGCATTATGCTGTGGCAGTTCTCTCTCCATAGTATGCATGACTGCAGTGGAATTTCCAGTACAGATCTGATATTGTTCTACTTCTAAATTTAACAGAAAAACAATGTCATACATGACCTAAGATGAAAATGTTATACACAGAGCAAAATTTACATGCGCATTTTGAAGTTTGCTGAGCAGGCACTGCCCAGGGTTGATACCTTAGTTTAGAAGAATTAAAACACAGTTCTGCTTTAAAGTAATAAGAAATCTCTCAGTACCATGAAGTTGCACTGTAAAGTTACCTCTTGGAGAACATTTCTTCAAAATTTTTGGTAAAGAAACATAACTATTTGCGTAATAGGAAACTGTGAAAGTTACTAACATGCCTGCTAGTAACATTTCCAGGTGTTTATTCCAGGCATGTTGACATAGGGTTCCAAATACTGCTTTCATTTAAAGAGGAGATATCAGGCTTTGACTATTTTCCAATGTGTATATAGACTTCAAATGTGTCTTCATCACTAACCACAGTGAGTCTTCCCAGGAAGCATGAAGGTTTTATGAGGTAGAAGAAGCAGTAAAACATTTCTCATAGCATTGGTATTGATTCTGATTCAATCATCACATCAGTTCCAGGGACTTATATCAAGTTTAAATGGAATAGGACATGCAAGCACAGTACCGAGAAGAGGTAAAACATCTGCGCAAGAGCTTATTTTCAGAACCAAACAGATTATTTTCAAGTGATCTATCACTGATCAAGAACATTAAGAGTGATCTTAAGTGTTAAGTGATCTTACTGCATATTAATGGCATACACGGTCCTTGATCAGCTGACATTTGTTCAGAGTTTGAGATAGTGAAAATCAGCTGTTAAAAGCTGTTAAAATAAGACATTGAGACAAAAGAAGACTTTTCTTATTATTTTGTTAGATTTATTTGTGAAACACACCATTACAGATACCAAGGGCTGGTGACACTTTCAGTCTTCGCTGTTATCAGCAGCTGTCACCTACTGCAGATGCCCTAGAGCCCTTGACTCTTACTTGTGTTGCCTGTAACATGATGCACAGGGAAGTGCCATTGCTCTCGTCCTCACTGCCTGCTGTTTGCAGCACACTGTTTGCACAATATTGTTTCCCTCTTGGACAAAGAAGTCTGGACAGTGATGCAGGTAAGCAGGGTTCAGTTTCAATTGAGAGAGACTGCTGGGAGGCAGTTGTCAGTGATACAGCGCCAGCTCTGAATTTTTTTACTTGATCCTGATCAGACAGTGAGTTGAAGGTTGTGTCTGCATTGGCGTAGGGTAGACACATTGCAGTTCCAGCTCTGGGATTTGCTTTCTGTTCTGAAGGATGCCACGCTTTTTCCATGCTAAACTAAAATATCATGCATTCAGCCAGTGCGTAGGTCTGATCCAGTTTTAGGGATAACTTTATACCTAATTAATATTCATCAAGCAACCCTCAGCCAGACAGCCAGTGCTGCCCTTCCAAAAGGCACAGGAAAACTATTTATAGTGACTGCACTCTGCCCCCTTTCCCAGCCATATCAGTCAGTGAGGATTTTTTGGTCCCCACTTGCATAAAACGCACCTTTACTTTCAATCTCTAATGCATTTGATTTCATTTGTGCGTATTGTGTTCTTGTAAACTTCTGCTAAGATTTTGGAGGTGATGCTACTTGTCAGGCAGGTACTCTGGGAAGATGGGAGGTTCCACAGTTCCCTGTCCATCCTCAGAAATGTTGTTGCCAATAAATAATAAAAACCCAAAATGAGCTGTTCTCAGGACTTAGAGACCTTCAGGGATAACTGCGTAGGAGAGGGTTTCGCTGCCTGAAAGACTTGTTTCTTTGACAAGGAAGTGGGCCAAAAGAGGATCTGTGGAATAATTTGGTTTTTTTCACATGTACACAGCATGATTAGGAAGCATTCCTAATTGCAGATTGCTTATATTTCTGTGGCTTTTTATGGAGTGTCAAGACTCTAGTCTTAAGTGTTGGTTGAGAGTTTTTAGAAGCCGCAAAGCACATTAAGACACTTTTTCTCCAAGGGAAGAATAAATCCAAGTGACCTTCAAGCACATGTACAGAACTTAAGATTTCCCAGCTCGGTATATGAAGTTGCTTGAAACTAAGTACTGGACACGAGTAGCCCTGAGGAGTGTTAACTTTGCGGTCTGGCTGCAGCTACACATTTTAAATAATGCCTTTGTCTAGATACTCTTCTCATCATAAAATAGCCTGTGAAAGAGGTGAATAGCTACTGTACAATTCTGTACATGAACAGAATGTAAAATCCATCTTCTTAGATGGTAAGAAAGTGCGAATGGGCTCTTGGTCCTTCACTTCTTCCTTTTGTTTCATCAGTGAGTGCAGCATACAGAGTAGGTGGCTGCGTCTGAAGCCTGTCTCTCTCATGCTATCATACCTAATTCAACTTCTCAGTCCTTTATTACTAGCCGCGTTTGCTCTACCATTTAATGCATTTTCCCACGTTGTTCTCCACTCTGCCCCACTGGCAACTGAAGAGACTAGACAGAGTGATTGCTTTTCAGACAACTTGGAATAAAAAAGGTCTTTATCTGTAGTCCTGCTGCTGGCAAACAAATGCACAATGGACACAATGAGACTGATGTGTCAGAGGTATATTTCTTTTTCTTGGAAAAACACCTAACGTTCCCCTGTTTAAACCCAAAGAGGACAGACATTATCTTTGTCCTGCTTTCTATTTCTTAAACAAAAACCAGCTGGTGCTAGTGCTTGCCTTTAGGAAGAGACGATCAGGAAGTTGAAATATCAAATCTTGACTCTATTTAGTTGCCACGGTGATGTACAATTAACCAGGCTGCAGTAATGTTATAGAAAGTAAACATAAGGAAATATTCTTGCTAATGGAAAAATTTAAACCGTAGTATTAAATACGACTGGAGGGACTGAAGATGACATTTTAATTGATCATTTGCAATTGGACATGTATGCTTGTATTTATATTGTAATTTGATCAAAATAGTATAATTGTGTGGTCAGAAAGAAATTTAAATGAGTTTGAAAGAAATGAAACAGGATTCTGAGACACATTATTGGTGGTACAGCCTTTGAAAGAGATTGGTGTTTAATTGATTTGTGGGGATTTGTTTGGGTTTTTTTTTCCTTGTTGCTATTAAGATTCTATTTGAAAACCAATACATTTCCCCACAACATATCGAATAAGAAATAAATAGAGAGACAAAATTTGATTTGGAACAAATGGGAAATCGGATAAAGGCAAAACCATGCAAGCACCTTTTCCAAGTGGTTATGACACCGATGCAGAGTAATTTGTTTGTCTAAATGCCTTTCTTTAAGTGGTAATTGGTAAACAATCCTAATGTATTTTAAACTGAGAAAGTTGAGTGTACCTTTAGAAGCCCACACGTGCCAAAAGAAATTGATGTGCGGTTTCCCAGATCCATTCAGGAGGAATTTTCAGTTTGTGAGGTTTTTGAGATGAGTTTAGCCGTGGGATGTTGTTAAAGAATTAAAACTGTGGAACACTGTCTATGAGATACTTGTGTGCCGAAATGTGGGTCAGGAGCTGTGGGATAAAGATTATGTACTTTTGGGAATCCTGCTCCTTGTAGTATCTGTCAAAGACACGCTTTATGAGCAGCAGTCTGAACAGATGTACAGCGGAGGGGCTGCTCAGTAAAACATAGCTGGGGTAGAACCATGCCCCTCCTGACCCTGATGGGAAGAGGATTGATCCTTTAAGAACTTTTATTCATTCTCTACACTTGGCCATCTTGTTCTTCAGAACTTTGTTTTAAACTTTGAAGGATGTTACTAAAATCAAGACACCATGTGTACTTAGTAATAGGCCCTAAGGAGCTTTTCTGTGCCTTATCTTCTCTTGATAAGATTAGTGTAATACTTTCTCTTCTAGAAAGCTAAGAGCAATAAGTGACCTTCAGCTTGTTTAAAACGCTTAAGTATTGTCAGAGCATATGTTACTGATTAGAGCAGCAGTTCACCTGCTGCATCTCTTAATAAAAATAATTCTATTGCATATTGTAATTTATGGCCCAATACTCTTCACCTTCAAACTTATTCAGTTCTCCTGTCAAATTTTAACTTCATGGTGCTTGTATGTGTTCCATGCGCATTTTTCCCACTGACTTGAGCAGACGACAGTGAAGGTTGCTCACTTGGGCACGGCAAAGTGCTGAGCACTCTTGGCTCGTGTTGACTTCTCTGACAGCGGAGGGTATGCAAGGAGTACATCTTGCAGTCAAAGCTTGTTTTCCACATGCTACGTTTAGTAGAAAGATGCTCTGAAGAATGAGCCTGAACGTGCTCCTACCCCTTCTGCGGTAACTTAGGATGTTATCTTTCTGCTTTCTGAATGACTTGTATTTACTCAGAATTGCATCTTGTGATGAAATTGGCGTTGGGTAAAAATGTATTTCTTTCCATCATTTTGTATTCTTTTACTTTTCAGGTTGATTCAGTGAGCTTTTAGTTTGTGTGGCATAAAAATGTGGATAGACATACCAGTTCATTTGCAGTAAAATGCCCAGGTAGTTCCTACGCATCGTGTCCTCTTTTCTTCCTGAGCAGGATGCAGATTCCTGAGGGCCCCCTGACATTTGAGCTTTGTGTAAAAATAGCAGCTCCTGAAGTTGCTGTCAGATTATTGACAGGGGGATGGGAAGGTTTGGCATTTTGTTCCAGAACACAAGGAAAAGAATATATAAATCACAGAACAAGTGTTTTTGCCCATGCTTGCAAGATGGGTGCAATATTTCACCCCAGGCAAGGACTAAAACTGTGCTTTCCTCTGGCAAGGCCTCCCTGAGAAGGAGCTGCTTCAGCAAAGCACCAGTGTTAACTGTGTTCCTTAACATCTCCTGTGAAGCATTTGATGGTAAAATGAAAGCAATCCATCCTTTCAAATTTCGTTTTTAATATTTATTTGGCAGATCTGACCTCACAAGGGGGCCCAAGACCCCTGCTGCTGTCTGACCAAGGAGTAACACTGGAGCAAGCTGTGAAAGCAGCTTCTTGCGTCCATCTTCTCCGCATTTGGTTGCTGCCAAATGCAAACACTAGTGTGTTTTCACACGTTTAAGTTGCTTTTAGGCAGAAAATTGTTTACAGATTCAAAGTACAATTTTTGAAAATATGCTTAATATTCAAGTAAAATGGCATTCTTATGTTTGCTAAGAGCCTGTGTCAAAATCCTGTTCCACCCCGACTGCGGAATTGCTAGCATCAGATAGCTTTCACTTTATATATCCTGTACATTACAAAGATTTGCTAGAAGCTCAGGACTTAACAAGCATAACACAGAAGGACTTTTGTACAAAGCTTGAAGAGTTAGTCCTTGGCCTTTGGCCAGGAATAAAGAATGCCTGCCCTTGTGCCATTTTGTCCTGTGCTGCTCCAGTTCTGGCAGCAGTTCTGCCTCAGTGTAATTGTTGGCACTGAAGCTCAGCTGAACCCTGAATGGCCTCTTCCTGCAAGCAAGCAGGGGTGCAGAGGTCCGAGACGGCATCAAAACTCTGTATTGATCAACTGTAATAGAGGACTCTATTATGAGAACTCCTCATATCAGAGCCAAGCAAATTGACTACGGCGATGCAGTAGTAAAGTACTAAAAAAAGCCATAAAGAGTGTGAAGTAATTTTCAGTTTTTCCACAGGATAATGGAGGGGCTAAAAGAATAAGAGAACAAACAGCTCCTTCTGGGACAGTCACTGTTTTGGCTATCTGCAGTTGTTGATTTCTCCTTGTGCTAAGTAGTAGTTGAGGTTTTCATTCTCTTCTGGATCAGACACAGAGCATAGTCACAGCTTTAAGTGATAAAGTGTTTTTTATTGTTTGCAAAGGCTTGCTTACTCTTCTTTATTATGCTTACTGTTATTTAAAAAAAAAAACTTTCCCATTTCATTGAGGCAGATTTGGAAGTCAAACCAGAAACTTCAGACTCTACTACGATGGAAAGCACTTTGTTGGGGAGAAACGTTTTGAGTCCATCCATGACCTGGTGACAGATGGATTGATTACTCTTTATATTGAAACGAAGGCAGCTGAATACATTGCCAAGATGACAATAAATCCAATTTATGAACACATAGGATATACAACTTTAAACAGAGAGCCAGCACACAAAAAACATATGCCAACCCTGAGAGATGAACATGATGGCAAAGAGTCTACAGGAGAGGATGAGGTAGCAGAAAAGAGGGTAAGCAATTGTTAACCCACACTCTTTTTTCTGTTAGACATTTTATTTTGTCCTTTTAACCCTCCCACTCTACTATAAAGTGCTAAAGCTATCTGTAGATCTTTACATATTTATTTTCAGTATTGCATTTAATATTTAATAACTGGTTATATTTAAACTGGTTATAGGGGTTTTTAATGGTAATTTTTGCATATGGCAATTTTCTATTATTTGGAAGTTAGTTATTGTTGTGAGGTTCCTTTCTTTACGTATTTTCACAGTTATAGATGTAACCATTAAACCACTTATTTATTTCAAGCAGGCTACGAATATTTCATCTTAAAATTGTTTACAGTGTCTAAGACAAGTGCCCTTTGGTCAAAAATTATATTTCTTAATATATTCAGCATTCCCCAAACAAATGCATTCCATAATCTATTCAGCAGTCTGTATACAATGACGGTAAAGTTGTCCACACTATAAATAAGCCTGTCCATTAAGATGATAAAATGTTAAAACATTTCACTTGGCTAAGTTCAGCCTGTCAGAAGCTGACAGAGCTATTTTTGGCCTCAGCCAGACTTACAAAGAAGGATTGCTCTCTTCAGAGAGTTGCAGTATCAGCTGAGAACTAACTGTGTCCCAGATTATAAAAGAAAAACGAACAACAAAGAAATCTTAGAACCGGTGAAAACAGAAATATTAAAGGAGGTTGGGAATGTATCAGGCAGACAAAGCAGCTGCCTTAAACTTCATTTGTATGTCAGAGCGTAAACTTTAAAATAAAACATAATGTAGATTCCATCATGTTAAACTAAATACTTTGTTTATTGATAAGCTGACATATTAAAGTCTTTTTAAAGTGTATTTTTACATATGTGTAGGTGTTAATGCATGTCTAATAGTCTGATATGTTTTCCCTATTTCACAAGCTTCAGAATGACGTTAGAGTATGTAATATGCTTGTAGTGCTTAGAAGAAATGCTAACCTTAGTTGGGATCATCTGTTTGTCTTTCCAGTCAGAAATACGTCTGTGATTTCAGTTTTTCTTTAGTTGAAGGAAAGGTCCTACTGACAATTTATGATGTATACAACTTTTATAGTGAAGCTAAGCTCCATAGAGAGTCCACAGAAAGAGAAGGCTCATAGCTTTGGTCCTTCAAGTCCTTCTCCAGCAGAGTCTGTCATCCTACACTGAGTTTGCTGAGAGATGAAGCACCCAACTTAGCTTAGAGTATGAATCTTCACTGTTACCAGATCATTTTGACAAAAGGAATACTGTGGGGATGTTGATACTAGCTGACCATGTTAAATATCCAATTTCTTGCCTGTTAGGTACCAGTAGTAGAGGGGTGAGTTATCAGTTACAATTCCTGACACCCACAGACTTGCAGCGTGCTGTTTCTAAAGGATTTTTTTTGCATATTATCAGAAAGAGTTCGTTATAATGCAAAGCCTGGGAAAAAATCTTCTGTAAGAGTTCTGGAAGTCCCTGCTTTGGGCTTATTTGGTAAAATTAACTCTTCTTTCATTTAGCAGCTTTCAAGTGACAACAGAACTCTGTTTTGTCACAACATTTTTTAGACTGACGAGAAAGTTTTCATAGTAAAGGGATTTCAATTATTATTGTTGAAGGCTGTTTTTTCCATAGATCACATGGAGTTATGTCATCAACAAGGTATGCCTATTGATTTGAAAAGTTTTTCATTAAATAGCTCAAGAACTATAAAATATTTCTCACAGATTAAAATTCTAGGTGAAAAAGCTTTAGAGAGGTTAGTAGTGTAATTGCAACATCCCACTCTGTTTGTCTGAAAGTTATAAGCAACTAAAGTGGCTTCATCTGCATCAAGGTAGTGGTGCTGACTGGCCTGAAACCCAGATTTTGAGCCTTTTCTCTTTATTTGTCTTGGAACCATGTTGATGTGGGCACAATGAGGCACATAGACGTACAGTTAAATGTGGAGATTTCGGTTTAATTTTCAAGTCATCATCCAGTTGGGATTACTACTTGTGGCTGTGCGGGGAAGGCACAGTGTGATTCTCTTTAGTGTGGAATGGTGCAGAGGTGACATCTTTGCTGCTTTTACACCTCTCAGGGCTTTTGCTGGAAGATGATAGAGAGTCCTGAGTGTCACTTCACCCAGCAAATCTCCAAGGGGAATAAGGCATTCAGCCCCATGACCAACACCCGATCCCAGTAGCAACCTCAGCATTTGGAACAAGCCCCAGCATCCAGCTAAGGCTTGCCAAATCCTTTCTCCCTCGTCTGTAAGTCACAAGCTGTGGGGAGCATGGGAAGGGGGAGAAATATAGTGGTGGCCTTGCTGAATGTCTCATGGGGGGTGGTGACTATGTGCAATGTAGGAGTGGTGGGGAGAGTGGAGGGCTTTCCCAAGGGTCTCCCATCATTGTCTGGGGGACTTAACTCCTTGCACACCCACTAAAGCTGTTACCCTGACAGTCTGGGAGAACTGTTTCAGGTTCATTGGGGTGAACATAGGCGACTGTCTGGAGAACTGTACAGGCAGGTGACTAAATCATATCTGGTGGGTTAATTTTATTTTAAAAAATTGAAATAATGAGGTATGTACTTGTTTGACAAATAATTTGCATTTTAGGCATGAATACAGAATGGCAGGAAATATTTCTGTGGCTTTTTAAAAAGCCTACCTGCTACAAAAGTTAATATGTTAGCAGCAAGGAACACAGGAGAGATTACATCTCCACTTGAACAGAAGACTCACTCTCTCTGCTAATTTACAAGCTTTTTTTGGTAAAATAATAATAACAAAATAAAAATATACACATCCTCTACTAAATTGCTCAGAAGGTCACTTTACTCTTTTTGTGCGGGCTCTTGCTTCATACTGATATTTACTTGAAAACTTGAATTAATAATAAAGTAGTATTTACCTTATTATGAATCACTTAACCATGATATAAAGAAACTCTCTTATAGGACATTTTAATAGGTCAAGTAGTTTTCCTTTCTCTTTTGTGGTAAGGATGGCAGAGTGATTCCTCTTGTCCAATATAAAGTTAATATCACTGAATTGATGCTGACAATTCTAACAACACAAAGAAAATTGTCCAAAATCCAGCAAGAAAAAGACATTGTTGTATGATCCAAACAGCAAACTCTGTGTGCTACAACATTAGCCCATTAGCTTCATGGTGAGGATGAAAATTTCTGCTGGGTACAGTAGTTGGCAGTTAATGCGTCTTTATCAGTTTTACACAGTAGCCACCCAGATTCTCCCCACAGTGGATGCTACCTCCTCTGTCAAGAGAAGAAGCAGTCTGGGTCTTGAACATGGATCATCCTGAACCAAAATACATTCCCAGATTTGCAGACTCTGAGGCACTTCAGATACGAATCTAAACTTTGAGCCTGTGACTGTTGCCCAATCCTGCGTGGGTGGTGTATGAAAGATAAACCCTGCAGCAGAAGGAGAGGAGAGACGCACCGGCTCTGACTGGAGAACAGCTGGCGGGAATGTAGTTTTGCTTTCTGCCATAAAATCAAGTGGAGGACATTGGGCAGCTAAAGAACACACCTTAAATTTGAGAATGAAATATTAAAGAGCCCTTCACCTATCCTTGAATTTGGTGTGGGGGCGTAGCAGGGAACGGCACAGATTTGTGTGAGATACCTCCCAGAATGCACTAATAATACCTTCTTTCCAGCTATTAATTTATAGTAGAAGAATTCACTGTGTGTTGGGTGACTTGTCATACGCAATACGTTAAAAATGAGTGCTAGTAAAGGGGAAGGATTTAAAGACCATGAAAGATGAAAAGATAAAAATTATACAATCATTAGATTAGGACTGTAGGACACAAATCACAATACTCCTGAGTCCTGCAAGAGACCATATTGTGGTATGATTTAAGATGTGGTTTTTAATAGGAAAAGCATGAGAATATAATTTGCTGTGTAGCATGTGCTTCATTGATTATGAGAAGGAATTTGACTGCTTACTATATACAAGTATATAGTCAAAATTAAAATTCCTGGTTAATGATTTATTATTTTCATAACCTATGAAAGAATTAATAAATAGTCAGTGATAACTGGAGGAGTGGAGATTGAAAACAGGAGAGTGCTTGTCATGCTCAAATGCCCTGAATAGATATTTTAGCTGCCGTGCTAAAAAGGTAATGCTGGTTCCCAAAACAGTCTGCAGATTGTTCAGAACTCAATTGTGCAGCCATCGTGGTCTGTGTGTTAAGAGAGGGCTAAGATTCATTTGAAAGAAGGCTTCCCATGTGGATTCAGTCTGTATGGCCTAGTATGGAAGTGGAAATAATACCCAGTGTCACAAAATTTACTATTCCTCACATGACTTGAATACTGATGGATCTCTGAACATTCTCCGCTCTCAAAGGTAATTATGGCCTTGGAAGAGATTACTTGATTCAGTTAAATACCTTATAAAAATGGTAGCTCTCAGAAATTAATAAATACCTACATACATATATCAAAGCCCTTCTTGAAAGCCCTGCAAAACATGATTTTTTTTTTCATTTTGACCTGCTTTTGAGATACGAATGCAAGAAGTTGTAGAAGTGATTTATTCAAGATGGAATATTTGTTATAAGGAAATTAAATACTCAGTTATGAGTTATCCTATCTTTCAGAATGAAATGCTGGGGTTAATGTTAGGATAGCAACTGAATCACATTTATTCATATTTGCTTTGATGGTAAGTGCTATTTCTTCAAGAAACTTCAGTGGCTGCAAATCAATCAAAAACCCCTTCTAGACTGTATTACATTCAGTTCAATTCCTACAGACAGAAAGAATCAAGAGAAGGTTTGCAGCAGCAGTCACCCAAGCAAAAGCACTTTTTTGTTCTATTTGTAGTGACCACAGTGGTGATACCATTTTTTCTTCCATAGTGATGACCACTGATTGTCTGCAACCCTGTGCAAGGAGATGCGGAAATGTAAATCTGTCATTTTAATAGGAAATATGATTTTAAGCCTGCCTCTGAAGATAATCCAGATCACAAAGTTAACTGCAATCTCTGTGTACATTTCTAACGGGTTCATAACAGCCTCCACATACAAATCAAGGGTCATCCTTACAGGTGTTTTGTGGAGGGACCAGTCTCACTTTCCAAGCTTGAACTGACACTAGGATTTTCATTAATGACACTACTACTTTTCTACATTTACTCTTAGTCAAATCTGTTAGTAAGATCTGCTTTAAACCTTCCTTCACCAAAGCTTATTTTCTCTTCAGTGAAAGGACATCAGACAATGTAGACAAGGAGGTTACAGTAGGCTGTCGTAGAAGCATAAGCCCCCTTAGCAAGGTCTGTGATGGAGGAAGTCAGCTTTGAACAACAAACAACACTGTTTGGTGCCTAGTAATGCCAGTGCTGGGACTGATAGGAACTAAAAAGAAGGTGTGGTCTTAATAATCAGGGAGGAAAGTGTGCTTTGAGAGTGAAAAAATCTTGCTGCTGGAAGCTGTATATTTCCATTTACTCGAATTAACTTAACTTTATCAGAAAAGATAGGTGTGTAATGTATAATACTCTAGACAAGCCGTAGCTATAATAAGGGTATCAAAAAAGCAATAATGTTTTTAAAAGTATAACTAATAACTGTTTACCTTAAAGTACATTTAAAGACACAGGAGACTGAGCACTAAAGAATCCTGTGGGTTAACTTGAGATTGTCAACTCTCTTCTCACAAATGTTCCTTTCCAGTCCCTGCGCGGATGTCCGTGACAATCACTCCGTAAGTTTAATGTAATTGATAAATGAAACATCTCTGTGGAAGGCAAAAAACTTCTATTTATTTCTTCTGGGCTTAGCCCATCTCTCAGTAGAGACTTCAAAACACAGACAATTTTGTCAATACCAAGAAACTTCATAGCAGGGTGAAAGACAAGCCTACTTTAGGTAGGAGCTGATGCGCTCCAGCGTACCAGCAGCGTCGTACTCTGCAGAGGTTGCTCCAGCCTTCTTCAGCTTCCCTTTCTGTGCATTGGCCTTTACAGCAGTAGGGATCTAGTGCCGTATATGTCAATATATATATCACATACAGTTCAAACTAAGACTGCAAATGGTAATGATGCCTTTTTATAAGAATATACTTTTTAAACTTAACTATATGTTTAAGACCCGAGAAAGGCAAGCTATTAGCACATGCTGTCCAGTGTGCGACATCAGCACAAAGAAAATTCTTTTCTCCAAACTGCAGAGTGCTTTTTCTACTCATAATCACTGAGAGTAACCTAAGCCCTTATTTATGTTCAGTGTGGCAGTAAAATTGATACACTAAAAAGATTATATAAACTGATCTTGTTTTAAGATTCAGAGCTTCCAAATTAAACGTAAATTTTGCTAATCTAATCCCCAGGTCAGAGAATATCTAGTTTTTCTCTTGTCAGTATCTCGTGCTTATAAAGGATAAATTAGCAAACCAGATTTGTTTTTTAAGAGTTTCTCATTGGACCTGTAGCTCAGCTCCAGTGCTAAACATGGTCCCATAACTCTCTGTTTTTTCCCGGGACAAATTCCTTATTCTCTCCTTGCCATCTCTGGTCAGTGCTTAGCCATGCTCTATTAGTTCCTGCAGGTTACAAATGGCATCCCAGCTGATTCCAGTTAGCCTTGCAGGACCTCACCTGCCTGCCTCTGTGTGTGCCTGTGCCTCCAAAGCACATTACTTTAATGCTCGCACAATAATGTGTGGGATTAATGTGAAATCAAAGTCGCAGGTTTGTGTTGATATCCTGATTGCATATTGCTGGTCTAGTATTACAAGGTTCAAAACAAATGAGGCTCCACAAACTTCAAACAGCAAGGAGTGGCTGAGGTCAGGTTGCATTTCAACTCCATAGTACGCCTCCCATCACAATGCTGCTCCTCACAATGCTGTAGAGAGGTTTCCCCTGTTTTGTAGGTAAGCACAGCTGAGGACCAGCATCCTGCTTTAGCCTTTTGTCATGGGTAGAAGTCGCTTCGCTGCTTGCTGAGATGACTTTTCATGTTACTTTCTGCTTTTTCGCATAAGTGTGGCTCTTTTATGATCTGGCACATGCGATGTGTACACAACGATACAGTCTTCAGAAAGTCTGGTGTCTAGTTATACTGAGGCAGGCAGCTGCCACGTGAAATGGGGGGGTCTGGTCTCTCAGACTCAAAGACCAGACCCTCAGCAAAAATGTAGGGAGTAATTACCCTGGGTGTATGCCCTGTGCCTTTGTAAAATGAATAATGTACATAACTGTTAAAAAGGCTGTAAAGCAGTACAGTTGCTGTGCAATTAAATCTGAAGAATGCTGGTTGTGTTGTTACTGATAAAATGAAACCATTAGCAATGAATAAGCTATTATTCTTTTCCTGTGTTTCTCAGTGTTGTGAGGTAAGTCAGTGTGAAGCCCCCAGCAGCAGTTCTTTCCAGGGTTTCCAAGGCTCGGTGGTTTGGATCTGGTTACATTTTTAATGCCCATCAAAAGGTACCATATAGCCTTAGTTTCTTGTATGTGTACTGGCAGAAGTTTCCTTTCTTTGGGCAATCTTCAGGGGGAGAGATTTATTTTTTTTTTTCCCCATCCTGGTGGACCTTAGTAGATGGGACACAAATACAGAGGTCCAAGTCAACTCCTGATGGGCAATGAAGAGCTGTCATGGCTTCAGTCCTAACATGCTGTAGGAGTCTGCTGCTTACCTTCCCTGTGGACCTTATACTTGATGTTTCCAAAAAGGCTGCCAAGATGTATAGTGGGGAAGGCTCATAACCATATAAATTCCCTTGACTTTTTATGCCTTCTCACAACTGAATAATCCATGCAGTGGCCACAGAAGGGAGAAGGTGGGTCTTTTTCAGAGCAGTCTCTAAAGCAGGCATGTGGTTGTCATTTATTGCTTATGCAAAAAGCTTCCTGGATGGTGAGGGACTGCGGTGGGTTGCTAGCTGGCAGCTCCCTCGTTTGTTGTTCTCTTTCCTTAGCTGTGTGAGTTTTGGATTTTTATTTTTTTTTTAACTCCTCCTCCCATCTGGCATCTCCTAATTATTTTCTATTACTAATCACTTCTACAGGAAACAGACTGGACTGTTGAATTAAGAGCCCTATAAAAGGATAATTTTGTTATTTACAAGTTTCTTACCTCGCTTAGACTTTATAACGTGCCACTGTATAGCTGGTGATAATCACCTTGGGCTACGATTGTGTCATAAACCAGACAGGGTCAGGCCTGGTCACTAGTTGAACGTGAGAGTCCCAAAGAAAATCTGGGCTACAGGAAGCAGGGTCGGTAGCACCTTGGGCTGTGAACTGATGTCCGGCATGTCTTGTGTTTTATACCCTCTGCAACTCTGTGTAGCCTGCGTATATCTGTGCTAAGAGTCAAACCACCAGGGATTTTTCTCCACTTACTTCTAGCATTATTCAGCTAAGGTCCTTTTTTTCTTTATTGTTTGCAGTAGGGGAGGTGCTTTTTATCTAGATGGGAAGGGGGGAAAGCATTTTACATCGGTCACTGTTTACATGCTCACAAGTACAAATACATTTGGCCTCTGTACAAAGATGGAAAGGACGCGGAGCTGTGGCGGTCTGGTGTGTCGCCCACTGTTCAGTTAGAGAATCCGCTGACGGGCAGGCACATCTGCTTTGCTAATAATTGCCCATTCATAAGTGGTTACCAAACCCTTAAGACCCACGAAGAGGGAAATGCTTGTCTTACAAGGGGTAGCATACAGAGAAGTAGTTAGAGGTGCCTAAATGAAGTATTAGACTGTGAAAGAAAAAAAGAACAACCATTTATCCTGTGGTTAATGCTGCAGAAGCTGATCTGTTCTAGCCCTTGCTTCTTTACCTTTAATCTTTCACAAGAAAAAAAGATGTTTTCAGATAAAACTCCTCATGCTTAATTTTAGTCTCTAGCTGAATGTTTTTCTTTTCTGAATTCGAACAAAGTAAGGAGAGCAGTTTTGTTGCTAAGCTCAATAAACTGCTTGCTCTTATTACTTCAAACCTGTCACACTTGTCATCAGTGAAAACAGCAACTCTTGACAGTTTTGCAGTGTTCCTTTGGTCATTAACTTCTAGAACATTAAACTTTTCCATATTTAACCTTTTTTCTGCATGGCATCAGCAGTTTGCAACAGTGTTGCTTCTGGCATTTACCGTTCCTACAGTGCTAATGTTTAAGCAAGGCAAGAATCATCACGCTGAAAGATCTGATTCTCAGCTGATGAACAGTTGTTGCTCCAGTCCTTGTCATCCTAGTACTGATGATCCTCACATCCATACAATTTCCAAGATAACTACAAGATGATGTGTTCCTAATGGTGCAGTTCATATTATAATGCAGTTAGACTATATTGCTTTTTAGTGGGGATTATTATTGCATTTGGTTAGAGCTAAAGCAGTTTGAAATAGTTTGCCTAAGGAACATTAGAGCTAGTATCACAAAGTGTAATGTCCTCTATTAAACCTTAGTCATATGTGTATGTGATTTAGTAAATTATTTTATGGTTTCCAATTTGTGAATTAGATTAGTAACACTTAGAGGCAACCAGCTTTTCCCCTTCCTAAGAGAAGAGTGGAGGAATACCATGAAAATATGAAAGGCTGTATTCCCAATTTCCGTTTTGCATGTAATGGTGAAATATTTTAAAATCTCTCTGCTTTATATCATGTATCAAATAGTTTATTGGTTGAAGATTTCTAATTATTTTACATCACTGGAAAAGTCTTGAAGCATTTAGCAAAGCTAATATGATAGTGAATTACATTTAGATTCAGGCATTTCTGTGAATTCGTTGATCATTAGAGTAACAACACAAATTAATACAAATGCTGCCAATCACCTTTGTCACGCACTGGAGTTCATAAGGCAGACTCACTGCTCAGCAAGTTGATAATGCTGAGAGCTTCCTGGATATTTTTGTTTATGGGCCTTACAGGTTAATTCTCTTGAGCTGTTTTTATTGTTGAAAATTCAAACAACATCAGTGTTAGAAATCTTACAAGCAGTGTCTCTTAAAGTGCTAGTTGATGGTGGCAGTGTAAATAAAATTTTACCCTGTAAGATGAGATAAAAAACGTGGTTAAGAAGACAGCAGTTGTGCTGGCTAAACATTTTGTTCATTGCCAATAATTTTGATCATTGCCAATGAATTTACAAAATGGCACTATGCCCCAAACATAGTCTTTCAGCTTCAATGTGCCCTGTACTCAAAATAAGAGCTTCTGTCCAAAGATCATATGCCTCTGAAATCCCAAATGTCAGATCTTTGAGCTACTGATTGGGACCTAAGACTAGTGTCTTTCAGCTGAAAATAGACATCAACTAAACATTATGTTGCAAGAAACCACAGACTGGGGGGGGGGGGGGGAACCACAAAAAACACAAAAAAAACCCCAAAGTCCCTCTTGTATAAAAGAAGTTGTATAACCTGTTCACATGCCAATGCCTGCTTCTCCCCCAAAAGGTAAGTAATCTGTGTAGCCCATGTTCATGCTGGGGAGTTGCATTGCCAGCCCCATTTTGAACCATTCAAAATTACTCTGTTTTCAAATCAATACATTATTTAAATCTGTTTCAAAGATGCTGAGTTTGACCATTTGAGACGATGGTTTCTTGAGTGCCTGTCTCAAGTAAGAATTTTTAACAGTTATAGCTTCCTCTAGGGAAACGGGATGCTTCCTGCCCTTATATGAAAATTTTCATGACAGAGGCATTTTAAAATGTTAATTAGGAAACTAAGAGGGAATAAATAGGAAAGGTGAACCACATGTGGAGAAGAAAAATTAGGAAATTGTAACACTGGTCAACAGAATGTAAAAGAAGCCTTTTCTGAGAATGTGATCAGAGATTAGAAGATTTTATGGGTGGCAATAAACTGATAATTTGATAATAACTGATAATTTTATTTTGGGAGCCGAGTATAATTCCACTGCCAATTCTACTCTGGTTTTAATTCATTGCAGGTTTCAGAGCAGTCCTGATTTAAATAGAGATTTATGTAAGGATAGTGGGAGCCCACATGAGAGACTGATTTGAAGGATGATCAGTCTACCTCATTTTCTGAGCCTGCCTAGTTGCATCGTAGAAAATGAATGTAGACTCTGACCCACAGCGCTGGTACAGCCCATGGACATACATGCACCTAGAAAACTGGTAATGAGGGTCTGCAAGGAGTGATGATGGACACTGGGGGTTACCCCGTTTTGTAATTTTGATCTGCAGTGACGTGGTCCATAGCAGGTTTTCACCATAATAAATTTTGCAGGAATGTTGCATATCCATGTCACAACTCTAGTATTCCTTCAGGTTAAAAACTGTTTTCACCTTGATTCATGGGGTTGAATCAGGTGATAATTAAGGAAGGATTATAAGAATTTGCACTCTTATAGTCTTATTTATGCTAAATAAGTATGATTATGGACGGAAAGTATGTTGAAGAAAGAAACAGTGACAACACATGTATCATAGCAACATAGCTTATTCAGGAAGAAGTGGATGGATGAAAAATAGAGGATGAGCCAAAGGAGCAGGTATAGTCTGAAATGCAGAGTGTTTAGAAATTAATGAGCTGCAATTTTCAATTATAACATACGTTGGATTACTCTGAATTGAATTACTGTGTAGAACATAAAAGGCTAATATTAGACGCATTAGACTGATAGACAAGACTAATGTGAAATGAACATTATCCATCAGGTAAGAAAATATTAATGAGACATAAAAAGAAATTTCCATACTGCTTGCCCATGTTATACCAGTAGCCAAAGCTCCTATTCCATTAGGATTAAATTTTAAAAAAAAAGAAAAAAAAATAATAAATATAATAATAGAAAGACCTTCTGGATTACGTGATTGTCATTATCCCTAAGTGTATATATTTTCAGTTACAAAAACTGAATTGGTTTAATGTTAAACCTGCTTTTATCAGTATGATCTTAAATGGATATCATAAAGGAAGTATTGTAAATTATTTATTTCATAAAGTTTGGCCACCATTGTCATTTCCTTGTGGGGACAGGTAAGGTTCCTCATCAAAGGGTATGGTTAAGCTTTCTGCTATGCCTTCTCTTTTTTTTTATTTTTTATTTTTATTTTTATTTGGCAAAATCCTTATAAAAGTGTGGGTCAGATCAGAAACTATCACCAGTCCCTTGTGGTTTCAGAAGATTAGTCTAACAGTCTGTTTTCTCTTATGATACTTAAATGTAGTATATTAGTAACAGAGAGCATTTGCCAAAAGAGTAGCATTCAGGCAGCTGAAAATTTACATTACATTTTGACTGTTATCGCTCCTATATAGCACATTGTCTTGTGGCATTTATAAATGACTTTTAAATTCTTTTTGGAACATTTTGGAACACAGTCTGCCTTGACGTGTCACAAGTCAGGAGGCTTTTGCTAGAGTGACCCCTTGCTGCCATGAACATCAGTCGTGCCGTGGTCATAATGGCACAGCTCCCTGCATGCCAGCAAGGAGACACACCACAAACAAAGGGAAGGGAAGAAAGCGAGATGCTGTTAGCTGAAATAGCAAGTGCTGACAAAATGGGAACGAGATGGAGAAGCTGCTGAGGAGCAGCCTCTGCATGCTGCTGGCCAGCGTGAGGGTTGCTCCCTTAGGCAGACATTCCTCCATTGACTCCTCTTCCAGTAGGTCTTGTAGCCACAAGACAGACCTCTCCAGCCCTGGTTTAGCAATGCCTACTGGTGTAATGGTTGACTTAAACTGTGTGAGTAGTCCTCCCAGTCTCTCTGCTTCTGCCGTTCCTGGGGAGAGGAGTACCTGGCACAGGCTGCTCACTGTATCACCTACATGGCCCAGGCTCCTGGCAGGAGGAGAGGAAAATAGGATGGAACAAAACCAAAGCTATGAAGGATGGAAGGGTATATGGAAAGGACTGAAAGCAAAGCTGTAAAGGACAGGCTCCACGTGAAGGATTTACTGGAGACAAATTCTGGTGTTTCATGATGCTTCTCTCCTTGCTCACGAACTCTTTGGACGCTCTGCCCAGAGAACAGTGATGCTGCCAGCCCCCAGAGGTAGGGAGGTGGTATTTTCTGTGCTCTGCCAGCTGCTGGTCCTCTTCTGCACTTAACAAGTTTGGCTGGGGTTAGCCCTCTTTTAAGGCAGCTTGTTTTCCTCAGGAAAGAAAGGGGTTGTGGTAACGAGGTGCTGAAAGGCAAGGAGAGAATTGCTGGGGCTGATACCTTAGCCTGAACTCGTGGTCATGGGGAACTGCTTTCTTCAACACAGTTGGAGTTAGGAGTGAAAAGAACTCATTTATTTGATTTCTGGGTAGCATTTATTATGGTGTTTGATTGGCATATCCTGCCTCAGTGTCACACAGCTTGGTAGCAGTTCTCCTTTTGTCATACAGTCATATCTTGGCCCTTGAGAGCAGGCTGGCAGTCTCTGACTTTAAGGGAAGGGCTGGAGTAGGTGATTAACAGAGGCAGGCAGGGCCGTGGGATGTCCCGCGTCAGTGGCTGTGAGGAAGAGCCCTCTGGCTTTGGCCAGCTCAGGGGGGTTGGAACTAGATGATCTTTAAGGTCCCTTCCAACCAAACCATTCTATGATTCTATGACCAAAGCAGGACAAGGCAAGTGCCCTGGTAGGGAGGCAGGACTGCACCGTCTCGCCCAGAACACGATCCTGTGGGGAAGTGTATTATTATTCATACAGCATAAATGAAGTCATACCTATTGCTTGTAAAACCCAGCTTAGCGCCATCATTGATTGCAACATCCACGACCCTGCCTGTGTGGATTCTCATGTGCCACATACAGCCCTGTAGTGATGTTTGTACCTATGGAGTATGAAGGAAATCCCCAGAAATACCCCTCCTCCTTCCATGGACACAGTGGGCCAGTTGCTAACCTCACTTGATGTTAGCAAAGTCCTCCAGAACCAGAACAAAAGCAGAACTTCTTACTGCAGGTACTGTGATATTTTTATTTTATTTTGCCATGGCTAGGTCCATGGTTATAGTAGTCCCCTCCCTAAGAAAAGAAATTTGGTATTTGCCACTGAAAAGTGCCTTGCTTTGTGCTGCTATCCAAAACAGCAAACATTGGTTTTGTCTTGTCAGTTATTGGAAGAGAGGAACAGTCACATTGCATGCTTTTTCCCAGTGTGCAGTTTCAACTTGTCATTTCCAAAGGTCCATATTGGTAACTGCCAGGAGCAAATCTACAACCCATCATGCCACTAGGAACAAAATAAGCCAGCTGACCTGGATCCAAATCAGCTGCAGTGACTGGTAGGTTATAGGACTAAAGCTACAGAAAAACAACTTCGATGTTGTCTTCCCCTAAGATCTCTCTGCTTTTTATGAGTATTCTCCCTTCTTATGAAAACAAGGGTACTTCAGGGTATTTCTGGTAAGCACATCAGTGCAAACATAAAATCTTCCCAAATAATGCTAATATACTCTAATTGTATTGCACAATACAGTACCAAATGTACTCACTTTTTGTGCAGTAATTACTAGCAGCAATATTGGGCAACATTTTTTTCATAATTCTTTTTAAATTCTAGGTATAAAAATGTTCATTACCTGCTGTGGAAATCACATACATGTTTATCAGAAATAAAAGTTCAAAAATATAAATAGCCATTTCTTTAGATTTTGCAAGAAGTGTTTTGCTGGGGGGAGGGGTGAGGGTGGGAAGGTCTGATTTAATTGCAAGCTAGTTCATTTGGAAAAAACAGAACTTTTCTCAGCAGAAAGTTTTCATCATTGAGCCATGTCTTAAACCCCAGCTCCCCTGTGGGTAACTGCAGACTCAAAGCAGGGCTGTGTGTTGCCTGAGGATCCCAGCATACTTTGAGCATTGTGTGAGCCTGATGCTGTCCATGTGCCAGGTAAATGTGGCTGTGTTGGAATGGCAGCAAGAGAAGTATTACCCTGGTGGCTGAGATTGCATGATGGTGCTTCCCATCCAGCTCCTGAAGTGTCAGTTCTCAGGTTGAACTTTTCTTTGAGTAGCATTCCTACCCTCTGCTCACACCATCTATCTGTGGGCAAGAGGCTATGCCTGGCATCAGCATTTCTACAAGTGAAGGAATGAAAACAGCTTCTCACCAATTTTAAATGAAAAGTAAAATTTTGAACTCCCTTTCCCCCCTTGGAACAATTCTGGGAAAGATATAACTGGGAAAATTATATTTAGCACGGACCACGCTTCCACTGAGAACTGCATTGAGGAAATTGGGCTCAGTTTCACAATCTGACTGATTAGTTTTTGAAAATCGTGTACTGAGCCCATAAAATGCACTCATAAAGTGTTCAGGCAAGGAAAGATTTTCTGAGCATATCTATTTGGCTTAGTTAGCTGTACAGTGAAACAGAACACGACAAAATATACAGTGGCTAACCGCATAGCAACCCAAATATCTTGTTTCTTGAGATATGTACAATAGGGCATCATCTTTGATTTTTGAAAAAATGCATGCAATATAACTGCTGGTTATTATTGTTATTAAAATACATTCCTTAGAGGGAAGGGATTGTATTATATATGAAGTCTGAAACAATAAAGGCATATTTAGTCATAACAGCATGAAAATACCATATGAGAATTAAAAGCCTGCAGTTCGTTCCCGAGACAGACAAAAACATGATATTGTGTTTGAGAGAGGAGCCAGGTGGTTGTGAAACAAAACACTACATCGTATTGGAAGTTCACGTGGGCTTCAGGAGGTCTGATCAAGTCTAATCTGGGCATTTTAAGACTTGTGAGCTTAACCTGACTCTTGGATTTTCTGTTTTGTTGGGGTTTTTTCCTGAAGTGATTTTGGTTTATTGCTCAACAAATGGGAAATGCATCGATTTGCCTTTTTAGAAAGATAATTTGTCCGATGTTGACTGAATTGTGTGATTAGACTTACATAATGTGTCTTTCAGAGAGTGACTAATTGGAATTTACTGCAAGCCATGGATGACTTTAAAATCAATTCTGTGGAGTCTTCATAATAAGACTTACTGATTGTGAGATTAGTACCAGAAAATACGCATATATTATCCAGCTAACACCAAAAGCAAAGAGTGCTCAAGAAAACAGCTGTCTCTCCCACACCCTGAAGGACTGCTCTGGGGGAAGTAAGGAAAGCGGAGTCCCAGTAGGACCTTGGCTGAGCCACTCTCATGGTTGAGGTTTTAGAAGAATTGAGAACATTTGAAATAGCAGGTTACAGGGTTAGGTTTTTTTTTGTATGGTTTGTTTTTTGGTTTTTTTTTTTTAGTCCATATGCACAATGCAGAACCTCTAAACAGATGTCTTGGTTTAAAGGTTGTCACTGGGCTTGGGTTTTTAGTGTTTGTTTAAGTCACTACAATGTACAGGACTGACAGGCTGCTCTGGTTGCGTGCTCTGCTGGGAGGTTGCTTGGCTATTACTTCCAGTCATTCCATCTCCAGTTCACCTCAATTCTGTGAAATCATGTCCTTAAATTGAATTTAAGAAAGACAGCCCTGCAGTTTCCTTCCTCCTGGAGTCTGCACAGTATATTGCTCCTTACACAGGCAATGAGTGGAAATGTCTGTCAGAAACAACTAATAAAAAAATAAAATCAAGACTTTACTTAGAAAAGTGGAAGGGAGAAGACTTTCCTCCTCAGATTTCTACCTTTTTCATCCAGTATGTAGCAGACAGCATCTAACAATTGTCCCTGTTAAGGTAGACTTCAGGCAGAGCAAGTTGCCTTTATAACTGTTGGAAAGTGAAAGGGCTATGGAGAGAAGACTTTGCTGGTGGGTGGGAGTGCAGGAGCCACTGGTGGGGAGCAGGCATTGAATCAAGAGCCAGCCAAGGGTGTAAGAAGAAGAGCAAGACCTGCAGGCTTGCAGGCTGGGAAGAGAGACAGCATAGAGCGCCTGGAGCAGGAGGGCATGTTGGGAGATAATATCTTCCTCTAGGGTTTGAGCTGAACCCCCAGGTCTGTGTGACTCCATTTGTTTGCTCTGAGGGATGGTGACTCATCCCTGCCATGACTGGGGCTACCTGAGGACAGTGGTTTACTTTATTATCTCATGTATCAGTAAGCTAAAGATCTGGACCAGCCCAATGACCGAAACTGTGGTCAGCAAGGTGCGTGCAACAGAAACTTCATTCTTCGTTTTGGTTTTCAAAAGAAAGGAAGTGGGCTGTGTTAAGAAGAGCACGAGCTTGCAATGCCAAACTCCCAAAGTTAGGCAATGGCAGAAGTATGAGCATATAGAATTTTGTTATCTGAAAGCAGTTGTATGAATTTTAATTACAACACTACTTTACGTTGGAGAAATACATGTAAGAAATAGGTAACAAATATATATATTTCATATTTTTTCAGTTGCTAGCTTTGTGGCTGTAACTTTCTTTCAATCTAGGTTTCTGGTGTGCAAAACTGAAGTGCATATAGCACATGTGAAGGGCTGTAAGTGTAGGTGAGTGCAGTATTCCTATATTTGTAAACAGCAGAAAATGCTTTGCACTGAACAATGGGAAGCTGATTTATGTAAAACCAATAAGCAGTCTGAGTTAGATTACTGTAACACAAAGTAATGGTAGAATTAAAATTCATAATCTTTTAACTGCTTTCCAGATTATAATGCGTTTTCATAATGACAGCCGTGAGCTAGGACCTCTCCCTGTTGGGTAGTTTTGCTTACCTTTTTATTGGCGTTCTTAAGATTTAATTTTCCAGGATCCAGAGATCTGTTTCTACTAACGTGACTCTAAAGTGCAATTGAAAATAAATCAGTTCTTCAGAATTAGGAAAAGGAAAAATTAAGGAATAAGTATGTCAAAAAACAAATATGCGCTCTACCAATGACTGAAAGGAAAATTCAGAATGCTTTATCTTGCTTCTTAAGTGGAATTATACAAATAGTAACAGTTGATGCTGATAGTAAATGTATTCTTGAAAATCACTGGGTTATTTATTTCCAGCAAATTAAATTTTCAAAGAAATATGAAGTTTTGGTGATTCATTTTTTCTCTTTAAAAAATAAGAGGGATTTTGGGTTCCAAGGAAGTATGTAATAAAACTATGTTTCCAGAACTCCACAATTTGCTTCCTGGGCCTGTGGTCGCTCAAATCTGGTTGGTGAGGATGAGTCCTCCAGGGGAGGGTTAGGTCCACCTTGTTCCATGAGGACTTTTACCTGATGTAGTTCTTGGGAATGAAACTGTGAAGTGGCTTTAGCTAGAAAGAAAGGAGAGAATTAGCTTGAAAGCCTGTCTGCTTCCTCTCCCGAGTCCCTACTGTTTGCACACTTCATGTAGATGAGGTTGTCAGTTTTTGCCATCTCTTACTCCTCACCTCATTTTTATTGATCTCCTATTGCCATGGCGTGTTACACTTAGAATGATGTGCAGAAAAATGCGACAGGGGCATTTATTCACCTGCAGCAGAAATGAGTGGTTAAAAGCAAGACAGGCAGGTTGAGGCAGCCGTTGGAAAAGTATTTCTCAACAGGATGGATCAACTGGGCTCCTGTTTGTGTTGGAACTGGGAACTGAGACAGGTACTCCTGAGGTCCCTGTATGAGCCACTAATGCCCAACAGCTTCATCCTGTATAATCCACAGCCAGTGTTTTTGTTATTAGCTATCAGCTTGTGTTGCAGTTTAGTGGTTGGTGAAGCACATATGCTGATCTGTAGTCTCTGCAACCTGAGCCTGTGCTAGAACACAGCAGATTTTTAAAACCAGTAGAGAAGGTACTGGTGGCTGTGCAAGGGAACAGAGGAGGGGTCACGGTGAGCGTTACTCTGCTGTATTGGCAGGTTTGAGCTAAATGGTAACCCTGTGATCCAGCTGCAACACACAGACCATTTCCACCCAGAAGACTGCGACAAACTGTGCTTGTCTTTGGTTGTTACTGAGTCATGAGAGATAAAAATACCTTTGCCGCAGAAGGGAGAGCTGCTGTGGTGGTGCAGGCTGTGGCAAGGGAAGGGAGGCTGCGCTCTGGCCAGCTGCGCAGGCAGGCTGTGCGCAAGGACAGGGCCTCTCCAGCCCTACGTGTCGGGATGGTGGTCAGCTGTGCGGTGTGAAGTGCTGCCATTGTAAGTCAGACTGAAGGTCTGTTTTTGCAGTCTGTGACAGACTGTTCACAAATGCTTGGAGATCACTAGAAGAAAAAGGGCAGGAGTTGAGTGGCCATCGTGGTGTCCCCTCTCGGCTGTCAGCGTGCAGCTGAAGAGAGCCTCCCGGAGCGGGGCTGCTCCAGGTGGGCATGGCAGGGGCTGACCTGGTGCTTTGTGAGCCCCTTACACTCTGACGCTGCTGCGTCCTGGGGCAGCATTTCCGTGATGCTTGTGTGAAATCCTGAGTCCGTTGGCTTGCGTGAGGGGTAGCGCGAACCAGATTGTCCTGGGTCACAGTCACATCAGTCCAACCATCAGGTTTCAGTCTGATTTAAGACTGTCATTCACCTTCTGTTCCTGTTCGTAAATCCGTAAGGAGAGGCACTGCAGCAGTTTAGAGTTTAGGTCTTTGGTGGAAGGGGGGTGTGATGAACTTTTGGTAGCATTTGCGTTCACATCACTACTAGAAGAGGCCGTTACATAATGTGAGTTTGACGAGCCTCTTGTTATAGGCAAGGTATTGAAAAATGTACTTTCCATGGAAGAGTGATGAGCGTCCCCCATTGCACTAACTGCTCCCAGCCTTAACTGCTGGTGCCCAGCGCCTGGCAGCCGGGGCTCGGGGACCCCGCTTTCTGCCGCTTCCCCTGGGGCTGCTGTTCCCTGTGTGCGCCTGGTGGTGCCCTGCCTCCCCCCGCACCCCGACAGGGCCAGGCGATGCCATTCTGTAGCGGTCCGTGACTCACAACCGCTGACCGCCTTCCCG